>NC_077227.1:41850734-42033234 GCF_027887165.1 Monodelphis domestica
ACACTATGGTGGATATTGTCCCCAGAATGCCTTGCTTGCTGGAAGTTGTGTAAAAGATATCATCTAGGCTAGTGATGGTGAACATTTTAGAGACCAAGTGCCATGTCTTGCCCCCACCCAGAGATCCAGTCCTCCCCCAGACAGAGGAGGGAGAAAAGGAGAGAATAAACAGTTCCATTGGGCTGCTGTGCAGAGGGGCAGGGAGACATGGTGGAGCTTTTATAGACACACATCATTTAGTATGCTCCAGTCTCTAAGCTAAGCATCTTACAAATGTTATTTCATTTTGACCCTCACAACAACTCTAGAAGGTGAGTGCTATTATTTTAAAGATGAGGAAATTGAGGCAAAAAGAGATTAAGTGATACAACCTAGTTGCCTCAGAGATAAGAAGACAGGGGTTCCAGTCCCACCTCTGAAACAGGATTCACCTTTGTGACCCTGATGTCTCTCAGTGCCTTAGGTTCCTCTCGAAGATTTTAACTCACAGGGCAGTTGTTTGCTGACATTGGTGGGGGAAATTTGCTCACCAAGAGTTCCCTACACCAATGAAATTACAGATCTGGGGGAAAAGAGGAATATGCAGACCATTGTAAGAGGTGCTGTGAAAAGGGAGCAAAAAGATGAAAGAGCATCATAGATCTAGAAGAGTCACCTGGCTCAAGACTTTAATTTCACAGAGAAGGAAACTGAGGCCCAGAGAGGTTCAGTAAATTGTCCAAGATCAGGCAGGCAGGAAATAGTGGAATTCAAACCCACTCATTTCAAATGCAGCACCCCTTCCAATAGACCACATTGCTTGCCATTAAGGGAGTTGAGTATTTGGGGACAGAGTGTGACAATGGGCATGAACAATGCATACAGCTGTTTTGTACAAATGAGAATATGATTAAATGAATAGGAAAGATTGAACTAGGCTGATTTACTTCAAACTGGGACATTGGAAGGCTTCCTTGCAGAAACAAAATTTGAACTGTGCCTTGAAGAAAAGAATTCCATCAGGCAGAGATATGGAGAGAGTCTGTCTGATCATGCAACCCTAGAAGCTCTGAACTGGAAGAGTCTCAAAGTTTGGAGCAAAATCCCTTTCCATACATCCCTGACAGGTGGACGGACATTCAGCCTCTACTGGAAGAATTTTGTCAAGGATAATCTACACATGACCTCTGGAGATAACCCATTCCACTCTTGGACTAATCATTAGGAAGTTTTCCCTTATTTCAAGCTGAAATATCCCTCTCTGATTTTTACTGTTGCTTCTAGTTCTGCTTCTGGGACCAAGCAGAATAAATCTAATCTCTCTTCCTCATTATAGCCCTTTAAATTTAATAATAATAACAATGTAATAATGCCTAACAATTTTATAATCCCTAATATGTGCCAGTTCTGTGCTAAGGTTCTGTTCTAAGCACTTAACAAATATGATCTCATTTGATCCTCACAATAGCCCTAGGAGGTAGGTGCTATTATTATGCCATTGTATAATTGAGGAAATGGAGGTAAACAGATGTGAAATGATCTGCCCAGGTTCACACCGGAAATGACTGAAGCTTGATTTGAACTCAGATCTTCTTGATTCCAGCTTGCTGGTGACTTTAACTGTGCCACATAGCTGCCTCAATCAAATTAAATTAACCAAACATTTGTTAAGCAACTAAGTACCAGTAACCGTACTGGGAATCTAAAGATCACAACGAATCATGCCATTTCTTTAACTAAATCAGTCTCCTAGAGGTGATCTGTTCAGGAAAGTGTAGGGTGAGACTGTCCCTTCTTGTGTTTGTAAGATCATAGATTTAAAGCAGGAAGGGACCTTGCACATCATCAAGTCCAACCCCCTCATTTTACAGGGAAAAAAACCAAAGCCCAGAGAAATAAGTGACTTGCCCAGAATCACACAGAAGTCAGTGTCAGAGATGGGACTCAAATCCAGATCTCCTCCACTCTAAAACTAGAATCCTCTTCATTATGCCACCTTGTTCTAAATGCCATTCCTATTTTTTTTTTAGCTCTCATCACATATTAAGCTTTCAGTCCACTAAAACCCCTGGATATTTACCCATAAATTGTTGCCTGAATTTCAATATGCACTCGTGCAACAGTTCATTTTGGACTCCAGTGTAGGATTTCATATTCGTTGCTCTAAAATTCCCTCCTTTTTGGTTCAGCCCAGTGCTCTAAAGTGTTCATCTATTTTTGATCGTAGCTGTCACTGTCCTACTCTACATTATGCCACTGATAGATGCTTAAACTATGCTTTCATCCAAGTAATTGATCAACATTTTGAAAAGCCCAGGGCTGCTGTGGTAGGGCATCCCACTAAGGACCTTCTTCCAACGTCAGAATATCATTTAGATGTCCCTGTGGTACATCACATTGTGGTACTCCACATTGGCATAGGTATATTAACACAAATTCTTTTTTTTTAAAATATATTTTATTTGATCATTTCCAAGCATTATTCGTTAAAGACATAGATCATTTTCTTTTCCTCCCCCCCACCCCCCATAGCCGACGCGTAAGTCCACTGGGCATTACATGTTTTCTTGATTTGAACCCATTGCTTTGTTGATAATATTTGCATTAGAGTGCATTAACACAAATTCTGTTTGCGTCTTCCAATCAGTTCTAAATCTAGTCAATGCTTTTCCATGTTGTGCACAAGGATTTTGTGAAATGTTGTGCTAAAATCCAGAGATGGCATCTACCAGCCTGGTAGTTCTCTTGTACAAAATGGGGAGAAGTAGCTGTCCAAAGAGGCCATGCACACCATTCTCTGCCTGCTTCCTATCTGTGAGTAGTATGCTTATGGAAATTCATGATAATGTGCAATGGAGGAGCCCTGATCCCATTCAGTGTGCAGATATTCTGTGACTATTTACTGCCTTCTTACTTAGTGATTAAGAAAAAGCTTTTTAGTTGGCTGCTGAGCCAGAACTGAAACGTGCATTTAAGAGCCGTGAACAGTTACCCATAAAAGGATATCAGCTAATTCTGGCATTATCTGTTCTCCATGATCCCATGCTGGCTCTTGATGATTACCATTTCCCTTTCTCACAAACCATCCCTTTAATCAGGCATTCTAGAATTTTGTCAGCAATCCAAGTCAATTTAGCCCGATTAGAGTTTAGAAACTCTACCCTCTTTTCCTTTTTGAAAATCAGGACAAAATTTGTACTTGTCTAATTCTTCCCCTCCTCTCCCACGCTCCATGAAATCTCAAAGTTCACCAGCAGCAATTTGACAATCATATATCTGCAGGTTCTCTCAGTTCCCTGGGACTTAGCTTGTTCATGCCTGGTGACTTGAGCATCAAGGTGCTCATTTTTTCTTGGATTTCAACTCTGAGTTAATCATTTTTCTTTTATTCTTTCAAGCCCAAAGATCATTTTCCTCGGTAGAGAAACAATTGCGAAATGAGTTGAAGAATTCTATTTTATTTCTGTTATCATTATCCTACTTTGGTAGAGAAATAGATGCAACGTACGTTGAATAATTCTTCCTTATTTCTGTGGTCTGTTATCATTATGCACTGCCCTCTACCCCATATAGAGGATCTATCCCCCTTTTAAAAAAACCACAAAATCCTTCCTCATGCTCCCTAATGTAGTAAAAAAAAGGCCCTTTTTGTGATTGTTATTTTTATATAACAAGATAGCTTTCTAGCAAGAGCCTATCTATTCCCTTTCTTGAACCCTGAAATCAACTCTCCAGAAATCTAGTGTTTGGAGGGAGGACTTGGTTATTGGATTAGTAGAGTGAAGCAGGGAGAGGCATCAAAGATAACTCCAAGTTTTAAACCCTTTAAGAACTACTGGCTGGACCTTGTTGAAGAATCCCTCTTAAAGATCTAGGGTGAAAAGCAAGAATGTACAGAGAATATGCCCCCTAACTTATAGCTAGTGAAACTTCACAGCTCCCCCTGAGGTGTTCCAACACCTTTCCTAGAAAGGAAAGGACAAGCTCTTTTGATGGTGGCAAAGTGCTGGAAACAAAGGGGACACTCATCAATTGGGAAATGGCTGAACAAATTATGGTAAATAGATATAAAAGAATGATTTTATAGATAAAATATTTTATCTATATATATATTATATATTATAAAAAATTTTTATAGATAAAAAAGAATAAAAGATACAAAATGAAAAAAGAAACCGTTTCAGAGAAACCTGAGAAGGCCTTATGAACTGATACAGAATGAAGTTAGTAGGATCAGAAGAATAATGTCTCCCATGACGTTTGCATTGTATGAGCAATTCTGAAAGACAAGAAATATGATCAATGCAGAGTACTGATGATGAAGACTACTCTTTGTCTCTTGACTGAGAGATACTGGACTCAAAAATGTAGAGTGAGGGGCATATTTTTGGACTTGACCAATGTGGGAAGTTGTATTACTTTAACTAAGCTTATTTATTATGAGGGTTGCCATTTTCATTTTCCCCCCAGTGGGTGGTCGGAATTTGAGAGGGGGAAATGCTTGATAATTGTTAAATTTTAATAAAAAAAAAAAGAAAGGAGAGAGCTATCTCAGATACAACCAAATTTGGTGACTCAGAGATAGAATTAAGAAAAGAAGTCAAGGTACTGAGGTACATCTTTACTTCTTTTAATTAAATATAGTAGAAAGAACAATGGGTTTGGAATATTAGGAACTGAGTTCAAATCCCACATCTGTCACTTATTTCCTTGGAAAATCTATCTGACCCTATTTTCCTATTCTGTAAAATAAAGGGGATGGTTTTCAAGGTTCCTTCTTGGCCTGAATATATGGGTTTTTTGATTCTTGAATCTGTTTTTATCAAGTGTCATTTATTAGTGGAATATCCAAGACATCTTCATTTTATAGTTGAGAAAAGAGGTTAATTGACTCGCCCAGGGTCACATAGCTCATAAATGTTAGAGACAGGATTTGAATTCAGTTTTCCTAACTTCAGGTCTAGGACCATATCCTCTGCATAAACTAGCTGCCTACTCCCTATATGACTTCGGATAAGCCACTCATATACTCTGGGCTTCAGTTTCTACATCTATAAAATGAGGGAGGTGGGTAGCCTTCCAACTCTAAATCTGTTATTCTATAACACCCCCTTTTCCCCTATGGAAATACCAATTCTTAGAGTTGGAAGTTAATCCAGATATCATTAAGTCCATCTTCCAATCAAAGCAGGAATTCTGTTTACATCCTACCCAACAAGAGGCAAAAACACAAATGGATACTCAATAATTGTCACCAGAAGACTTTACCTAAAATGTTTCCCTCCCCCAGGACTAGTCTATCACACTGCATACAGCAGGTAGTTAATAAATGTTTATTATTTGTTGATGGGTGGGAAGAGAATAAGAGTATAAGTATTTATTAAGCACCCACTGTTTGCGAGACACTGCTAAGTGCTTTACAAGTATTATCTTGTTTGACTCTGATAAATCTGTAGAGAACAGTAAGCAAGGGGATCTCCCATGAATCTAGTCTCATTTAAAATTATGATACATGATCAGGAACAAGAAGTCATCAGTGAAATCTGTTTGTGGGGAAATGCCATAGAAGTCCAGGGGGACAGACTCTAGGAGAGGTTAGAGAAGGTAGACAAGTAGTAGTTACATGGATGTCATTGAGGGGGAGTATAAGTCAACTATAAGTCTTTATTGAATGATAGTTATGGAATAATGGACTTCTACCCATCCCTTAGAGGGCAAGAAGGAGATGGTGGAGTTGCTGTAGGCTGTTTCTAGATGATAGTGACTTAGTGTGGCTCTCCCCTCCCAGGAAGCCTTCATCCAGTCTGTGTATATCATAGAGGACATTCTAGTTGGACCAGATGGCTATTAGAGCCTTCTAACTCTGAGATGTTTCTGTGTCTTGCTCTGGCCCGAGACTGGGAAGCAAAAAGAGACTTATCCTCCCTTTTCACAAACAAACCTTGGGGTCCCAGCATCCCAGGTCCTAGGTGCAGTGCTGGTGTTATGCTGGCAGTGTTTCAGAGAAGGTCAACTAAATGGTAGTGGGATGACTTTTTTGGGGGAAGGAGGAGGCAAAATGCCACCATATGAAGATAGACTCAAGATGGTAGTGATATTTTTAAAGATAACAAAAAAGATCTTAGAGGCAGGGTGGTATAGTATTTTAGAGTGCCAGACTTGGAGACCTGAATTCGAATCCCACCACTGAATCTCCCTAACTATGTGACTCCCTAACTCTGAGACTCTGTTTCCTCATCTGTAAGATGAAGCTATGGATAGATAAGTGGTAAATAGAGCACTAGTCCTATGATCAGGAAGACCTCCCTCATCCAGCCTCAGACATTTATTAGCTATGTGATCCTGGACAAGTCACTTAATCCTATTTACCTCAGTTTCCTCATCTTTAAAATGAGCTGATGAAGGAAATGGCAAACCACTCCAGCATCTTTGCCAAGAAAATCTCAAATAGAGTCATGAAGGGTTGAGCACAACTAGAAATGACTAAACAAAAACAATAACAACAAAATGAAGATAATCCTTGTAGCTCTACCTTGGAAGTTTGTGGTGAAGTTCAAATGAAAGACAGGATGTGCAGCTGTTTGCAAACTTTAAAGATTTTGTGAAGGCCATACAGTATCTTCAAAGGGAAAAAGTCTTTTTGGTTTTATAAGATTATTTCTTTGCAAAAATGAATACTATGGAAATGTTTTACATCATAATGCATGTATAACCCAGACTGAATTGCCCATCACCTCTGGGAGGGGGAAGGAAAAAGGGGAGAGGCAATTTGGATCATACAACTTTGGAAAACTTATGTGTAACTTTGTTATTAAAATAAAAAATTAAAGCTGAAAAATAAAAGAGAGGAAGTCTATGGAGCAAAGAAATTCCAGCATGATCTAAAGTAAAGCCCAGGGAACATCTCTAGGAACCAGAAGAATAAATTGATTTAGAATAAAGTTGCATTAGCATGCATTTATTAAGCACCTACTGCTTCAAATGCTTTAACATCTTAGAAAGCAACAAGAGCTTGAAACTCTGGTTAAGAGATGTATTTCTGGTCCTGGGTCCATTATTCCAGCCAGGTTTGGGGAATGAATGACGTTACCCAGGTTACCTTTCTCTGGCCTCAAGCTTTACCCTTCATTGGTCAGAAGGAATTGGGCAAGTTGGGGATGGTGGCACCCTGAATAGAGAGTCAGAACTAGGCAGGAAGTCTCAAATATTTCCTATCTGTGTGACCTTGGGCAAGTCACTTCACCCCCATTGCCTAGACCTTACTGCTCTTCTGCCTTGCAACCAAAACACAATATTGATTCTAAGTTGGAAGGTAATGGGTTTTTTTAAAAAATGAAGGAGTTGAGTGGAACTGCTTGTTAGCTCCCAGAGTGGGGATGGAAGAGGGAAGGGAAAGAACATAAACCATGTAACCATAGAAAAATATTTTTAAAAAATAAAATTAAAATTATATTTAAAAAATTTTTAAACAAAGGAGTTGGATTCTGATAAGCCAGCTTGAAGATACTTTTTTTTTCAGCTCTGACCCAGGGAGGGAAAAAGGAAGCTCCATTTTATTCAGGAGAGGCAGCCAAGTCTACTCTCCCTTTTCCACCATGGTACTGTGGGTATCTTCTCTCCATCCTGCTCACTCCCAGTTTCTCAGAACCGTGTAGGTGGTCTCTTCCTCTTTTGGAATAGAAGCCCCTTGAGGGAAGCAACAATCTTCCTTTCCTTGGGCAGTTTTATTCTCTGAACTTAGCCCAGTGCCCAGGACATAATAAGAGCTTAATCAATACTCATTGGCTTGACTTAAATGACTTTTTTTAGAAAGGAGGAATTCACCTGGAAAGGAAGGCAACAAATGTAGCCTCAGCCACGTCCTAGCTTTGTGATCCTGGGCAAGTCCACCAATTGCCTAGCCCTTACCACTCTTCTGTCTTAGAACGGATACTTACTATCTTTGTAGAAGGTAAGGATTTAAAAAAAAGAAATGAAGTCAAAATATTGAAATAGAAGCAAGATTTTTGTGAAACCCAGCCATGGTTCTTTATATAGAACATAGGAGGTAGTAGTAATAATAATTAACATTTATATAGCACTTCAAGGTTTGCAAAGCATCGCACATGACATTTCATTTCATCTTTATAACAATACCATAAAATAGGGGTCAACTACTACCCCCATTTTACAGATGAAACAGCTGAGGCTAAGAGCAGTTAAATATCTTGTCTAGACTCTAGAAGTCAGATTTGAACTTGGGTCTTCTTGACCCCCAAGTCTATCCACTGTGTCACCTAGCTGCCTCATAGGTAGTGTGATGGGGCATTGGATTTTAGGTAGGTTTGAATCCTGTCTCTGTTGCTACCTATCTGTAGGACCTTGGGCAAGTCACTTTGCCTCCGTGGGTTTTAGTTTCCTCATTTATACAATCAAAAGGTTGGACTCAGTGACAACCTTCTAGCATAGCTTCTGGTCCTAAGCTTTAGGACGCTATGTATCGATAACAAAAATGGGATTGCAGGATCCACTCCCAAGCATTGGCAGGAAGGTCTGGCACATCTTTTGGTGTTATTGTCAGAGACAGATGGATGGATTAACATTTGGGCCAGGACTGCCCCAGGGTGTTGAGTCTTCCTTCCAAGCATTTTCCCAAGATGCCTTGGTCAGAGAAGTCAGGGAAAATTCCTGTCCCTGAGAATGAGAGGAAGTGAGACTGATGGCCTCAGACAGGGAGGTAACAAGAGAGAGCTGAGGTCTGGAACTCTAGGGTTAGCCAGAGATGTTAGAGAACACCCATTTCCTTCAGAGAGCTTTCTTAGCATAGGCTACATTTCCTTCTTGCTCAATCAGGGATTTAATGTGTGTTTAATCTGTACCTGGCCTGGTTCCCAGTGTTGGGCAACTACTCTCTTTACAAATGACCCTAAGGCACTTCCTTTCCCTCTGTTTCAATTTCTCTCTTTAATGTCAGGGAATTAGAGATATAATGGTCAATATTTAACCACCAGCTTTTTGGGAAAAGGATAGAAGTAAGATACATTTTAAAGTCTACTCTGTATGAAGAACATTTTCTCTATTGCTTTCTTAAGTCTAGACAATCAACAAAACAACAAATTAAGACCTGATTTGTAGCATTTGTCAATTTTCATGGTATGATAAATACTCACCAGCCCTGGCACCTCCCCGATGCAGTTCAACTCCCTTTTTCACTCCTCCATTCATTACCTCAATAAATATTTCTTTTTAAAAACCCTTTACATACATTCTAACTAAAAAGCTAGTGGAAATAATCAACGACTTTAGCAAAGTTGCAGGATACAAAATAAACCCACATAAATCACCAGCATTTCTATATATCTCCAACCCAGTTCAGCAGCAAGAATTAGAAAGAGACATTCCATTTAAAATCACCCTAGACAATATAAAATACTTGGGAATCTATCTGCCGAGACAAACACAGGAAATATATGAACACAACTACAAAACACTCTCCACACAATTAAAACTGGATCTAAACAATTGGAAAAACATTAATTGCTCATGGGTGGGACAAGCTAACATAATAAATATGACAATCCTACCCAAACTTATTTACTTATTTAGTGCCATACCCATCGAACTACCAAAACACTTATTTACTGAATTAGAGAAAACAATAACAGGGGGCAGCTGGGTAGTTCAGTGGATTGAAAGCCAGGCCTAGAGATGGGAGGTCCTAGGTTCAAATCTGGCCTCAGACATTTCCCAGCTGTGTGACCCTGGGCAAGTCACTTGACCCCCATTGCCTAACCCCTACCACTCTTCTGCCTTGGAGCCAATACACAGTATTGATTCCAAGATGGAAGATAAGGGTTTAGAAACAAAAAAAAAAACAAAAGAAAAAAGAAAAACAATAACAAAGTTCATTTGGAAGAACAAAAGATCAAGGATATCCAGGGAAATAATGAAAAAAAAAATGCAAAGGAAGGTGACCTCGTAGAACCAGATCTCAAACTATACTATAAAGCAGTGGTCATCAAAGCAATATGGTACTGGCTAAGAGACAGAAAGGAGGATCAGTGGAATAGACTTAGGATAAGTGAACTTAGCAAGACAGCCTATGATAAACCCAAAGATCCCAGTTTTGGGGGCAAAAATCCACTATTTGATAAAAACTGCTGGGAAAATTGGAAGGCAGTATGGGAGAGATTGAGTTTGAATCAACATCTCACACCCTACACCAAGATAAACTCAGAATGGGTAAATGACTTGAACATAAAGAAGGAAACTATAAGTAAATTAGGCGAACACAGAATAGTATACTTGTCAGATCTTTGGGAAAGGAAAGATTTTAAGACCAAGCAAGAGTTAGAAAAAATTACAAAATGTAAAATAAATAATTTTGATTACATTAAATTAAGAAGGTTTTGTACAAACAAAACCAATGCAACCAAAATTAGAAGGGAAGCAACAAATTGGGGGAAAATTTTTCATAATGAAAACTTCTGACAAAGATTTAATTATTCAAATTTATAAAGAGCTAAATCAATTGTACAAAAAATCAAACCATTCCCCAATTGATAAATGGGCAAGGGACATGAATAGGCAATTTTCAGATAAAGAAATCAAAACTATTAATAAGCACATAAAAAAGTGCTCTAAATCTCTAATAATCAGAGAGATGCAAATCAAAACAACTCTGAGGGATCACCTCACACCTAGCAGATTATCTAACATGACAGCTATGGAAAGTAATGAATGCTGGAGGGGATGTGGCAAAGTTGGGACATTAATTCATTGCTGGTAGAGTTGTGAATTGATCCAACCATTCTGGAGTGCAATTTGGAACTATGCCCAAAGGGTGCTAAAAGACTGTCTGTCTGCCCTTTGATCCAGCCATAGCAATACTGGGTTTGTACCCCAAAGAGACAATAAGGAAAAAGACTTGTACAAGAATATTCATAGCTGCACTCTTTGTGGTGGCCAAAAATTGGAAAACGAGGAGAAGCCCTTCAATTGGGGAATGGCTGAACAAATTGTGGTGTATGTTGGTGATGGAATACTATTGTGCTAAAAGGAATAATAAAGTGGAGGAGTTCCATGGAGACTGGAACAACCTCTAGGAAGTGATGTAGAGTGAAAGGAGCAGAACCAGGAGAACATTACACACAGAGCCCAATACACTGGTACAATCGAATGTAATGGACTTCTCCATTAGTAGCAATGGAATGATCCAGAATAACTTGGAAGGATCTATGAGAAAGAACACTGTCCATATTCAGAGGAAAAACTGTGGGAGTAAAAACATCGATGAAAAGCAACTGCTTGACTACAGGGGTTGAGGGGAAATGACTGAGGAGAGACTCTAAATGAACACTCTAATGCAAATACCAACAACATGGAAATGGGTTTGAATCAAGAACACATGTGATACCCAGTGGAATTTCATGTCGGCTATGGGAGAAGTGGGGGGGAGAGGAAAATAAAATGATTTTTTGTTTCCAATGAATAATGTTTGGAAATGATCAAATAAAATAATATTTAAAAAAAAAAGAAAGAAACACAGAAGAAAAGGAACTGCTTGATTAGTTGATTCGATGGGGATATGGCTGGGGAGGTAGACTCTAAATGATCATCCTAATGCAAATACCAACAACATGGAAATAGGTTTTGATCAAGGACACATGTGATACCCAGTGGAATTGCTCGTCGGCTATAGGAGGGGTTGGGGGCAGGGGAATGATTAGTACATGATTCTTGTAACCAAGGAAAAATGTTCTAAATTGACCAATTAAATAAAATTTTCAAAAAATAAAAAAATAAACCCCCTTACATTCTATTTTAGAATCTATATTGATTCCAAGGCAGAAGAGTGGTAAGAACTAGTCAATGGGGTTGAATGACCTGTCCAGGTTCACTCAGCTAAGAAGGGTCTGAGAACAGATTTGAGCCCAGGTCTTCCCATCTCTGGGCCTGACTCTCTATCCATTGAGCAACCTAACTGCCTCAATAAATATTTCTTAAGGACCTGCTGTGTGCTCTGCACTGTTCAAGGTGCTAGGAGGCAGTTGGATGGAAGTGGAGAGATAACCATGATTCCATCAAGGTGTGGAGCTGTCTGTCTGTAACATTGTTCTATCAATGCAGCTTGGCCATGTTTTAGTTTCTCCAAGAACATAGATATTTTGACATTATGCCAGATTTGCACGGGCTTATAGAGCTAGACTATGTGTCTGAGGAAGAACTTGAACTCAGATCTTCCTGAATCTACAGTTAGCCCCATATCCACTATACCTTACCACCTCTCAATTTAGGGTCAGAGAGGCAGAAAGTGGAGAAAATGCAGATTAAATGTCCCTGGGTTGGGTATTGGGAGGCAACTCAGGCACTGTGACTTGGGGGCTGGGAAAGAGGGAGTTACTTATTATGGCCACATACTTAACCTTTCTGGGTCACTTCATCTTCGATGCTTAAGCTAAAGCGCAGAATAAAAGGGTCAGATTAGCTGACCTCAATGGTCTGATGTCTAGTTCTATGGCCTGGGTTCTGAAGAAATGGAGTCCCCACTCAGCTGCTCAGCTGCAAGTGGTCTTTCCCACTGACCCCTCCAGTGGACCTAATCATATTCCCACTTCAGCAGACTTATCTCTATTCATGTCCTGTCCCTCCCTGCCCCTTAAAAACAAAACAAACAAACAAACTTGGGAGTGCCCTCTTTAAGGACAAGAGAATGTGTTCTTTGTCTTTGTATTCCCATCAGAAGCCTTAAAATCAGAAGGATCTGGGTTCATATTCTAGCTTCTGATACCTGAGCAAATCAGGTAACCTCCTTGTCTGTTTCCCAGGCAGTTCTTTGTGCCTTTAAGTTACAGAGGAGTCCGGAGACTTGAAGATGAAGCAGGCCATCTTCCACTTCCAGCCAGAGGGGCAAATAGACTTAAATTTAGAATGTGACATGCATATTTGGACATTGGTCAATGGGGGATAAATATATATTATATTATCTTATATTATATATATATGTATATTTTTTTGCTGGACTGAGTATTGTGAAGAATTTTTAAAAAATTCTTCTGTTGAAGGGAAGATGGGTGGCTCAGTGGATTGAGACATGAGGTCTTGAGTTCAAATCTGGACTCAGACAGCTGTATGACCCTGGACAAGTCACTTAACCCCCACTGCCCAGCCCATACCACTCTTCTGTCTTGGAACCAATGCACAATACTGATTCTAAGATGGAAGGTAAGGGTTTTATAATTATTTAAAAGTTGTTCTATAAGGGGCAGCAGGAGGAAGAGGTAATACATGTGTATAAACTAAACTAAACTTTAAAACTATGTCACAGAAAGGGAGAGAGAGCACCTCATCGGGAGGTTCTTAGATAATTGAAATCACAGGTCTTGTTCAAACCCTTTCTGAAGACAAAACAAACAAACAAACAAACCCAACAACAACAACAAATGACCCAAGCAAAAGACCAAAAAAAATACCCACCAGCCCTGAGCACATTGTAGGTCCTTAATGTTTATTGTATTAAGCTGAATATATAAGCAAATGCTTAAGATCATATGCCATTTCTGAACTCATAAGACTTTTTCATAATTAAAAGTAGGAAGGAAATAAGCATTTATTAAAGACTTACTATGTGCCAGGCACTACACTAAGTACTTTAAAAACATTTCATTAAAAAAAGACAACTTCTTATTTTTGGTCGTAGTAAAAATTCCAAGACAGAAGGGCAAGGGCTAAGCAAACAGGGTTAAGTGATTTAGTCAGGGTCATGCATTTAGGAAGTATCTGAGGTTAGATTTGAACCCAGTTCCTCCCAACTCCAGGTTGGGTGCTTTATCCACTGTGCCAACTAGCTGCCCCATAAATATATTTCACTTAATCTTCATAATAACCCTAGTGAAGTAGATGCTGTTATTCTCCCCATTTTACAGTTGAAAAAACCAAGGCAGCAGAAGTTAAGTGGCTTGCTCAGTGTAACTCAAATCTGAGGCCAGATTTGAATTTAGGTCCTCCTAACCCCAAGCCCATTTCTCTACCCATTGTGCCACCTTGCTAGATGTCCCCAGAAGAGTTTTGGAGATAGTATCAGAATAGAAGGGCACATGCAAGGGTTTTTGTTAAGAAGGAAGGATAGGAGGAATTGAGAAAAGGCATGAACTAGATAAAGTAGATGAGATATATCTGATCAAAACAGTGAGAAAAGTGCTAGAATGGTAATTTGGAGACCTGAGTTCAAGCAGAAGTTCTGCCAATGAAATGCCCTGAGCAAATAATTAATGATTGAAGAAGGTAGATGAGTCAGCAGGTGGAAGACACTGGATTTAGGCTGAGATATTTAGACTTGATCCTATAGGCACAAGGCTGAGTATATTCCAAGCCCTTAGTGCTCTAGCCCCCATCTTCAGAATGAAGTTCAGACTCCTTAGACTGACATTCAAAGCCCTTCTCTCTCTGCTGTGCTATTTCTCAAACAGGACATGCCATCTCCCAACTCTGGACACTTGCAGTGGCTGTCTCCCATTCCTGAAACTCTCTCCTTTCTCATTTCCACCTCCTGGTTTCCCTGGCTTCCTTCAAGTCGCAACTAAATTCCCACCTTCTAGAAGAAGTCTTTCCTGATTCCCCTTAATAATAGTGCCTTCCCTCTGCTAATTATCTATGACTGATCTTGTATCTATCTTGTTTGGATGTAGATTTTTGGCATGCCATTCCTCCTCCTTAGACAGGGAGCTCCTTGAGAGCAGGGACTATCTTTTGCTTTTCTTTTTATCCCTAGCCTTTAGCACAGCTCCTGGCATATAATAATAGATGCCTAATAAATGTTTGTTGATTGACCTCACACTCTTAGGTTCTCACCTAACCTGGCATTTTTATATAATATGTGCTGATCTATTAATATAATAATAATGTAATATAGAAAAATATATTATTCTCTCTTACAATCTCATATTGGACTGATGTGATCCAAATGAACTGTCCCCTAGACACAATTCATTTTCTCCATATATTGTACCTTCATCATGAAAGTTTATCTTGTTTCATGTTTGACATTTTCCTTCCAATCTCACATAATTAAGTAATTATTTTATAATTCTGACGCCTGCATTCCTTATTGTGTATGACACGCCAGCTTTAGCAATAAGAAAAGAAAAAAGAGATGGGAGGAATTAACGTAGGTAACAAGGAAACTAAACGGTCACTCTTTGCAGACAATTTGATGGTATACTTAGAGAATCATGGAGAATCTTTTACTGTTAACTAGATTTACTGTAAAAACAACAACAACAACAAAAGGCACTCTCATTAACGACAATTGACAACTTTCCGGGACCTTGGTACGGTTTTGAATATCCTGGAGAATCAATTCAAAAACTGGTTGAAAGAATTAATAACTTTAGTAAAGTTGCAGGATACAAAATAAATCCACACAAATCATCAGCATTTCTATCCATTGCCAACAAAGTTCAGCTACCAGAGATCGAAAGAGAAATTCCACTTCAAATCACTCTAGACGATATAAAATGTCTGAGAATCTATTTGCCAAGGCAATCCCAGAAATTGGATGAACATAATTACAAAACACTTTTCAGACAAATAAAGTCAGATCTAAACAACTGGAAAAATATTAATTGCTCATGGGCAGGTCGAGCTAATAGAATAAAAATGACGATCCTATCTACTCTGTATGGTAATGTTGTGAAAAGCAACTTGGTGTGGTGACTTCTTGGACTGAGGAAGACTTAGGTTAAAATTCTACCCCAGATACTGATTGCATGATGCTGGGCAAGTTACCTAATCTCTCTTGCCTCAATTTCCTCATATGCAAAATGAGGGATTGGATTCAATGGCCTTTAAGGTCCCTCGTACCTCTAAATCTATGCTCTAGTGATCTGTGTTTGTGACAATCCACCAATGTATTGTGTGTGAGGGCAGGGACCATGTTATAAGAAATTGATGAGAGTCCAATCTACTTTAATAACAGTCTTTAATTTTAAAAAATCCCATAGTGCCTCAGACTCAACCCTGGCATCCTGGCCAGAGCTATCAGGAAACAAGGCAGCAGGATGCCTTCATCAGGACTGCAGATATTTCTTTATGTGCCAGGAGCTGCATTAAGTCCTGGACATACAAAGACAAAAGGAAAACCAGCCTTCAAGGACCTTTCTCCTGAGCCCTCATCTCGGACCCAAGGCATGTTCTAGCTTTAAGGGGCTGCCTTCTCACCGGGCTGCTGGATTTTGCTCAGCTCTGCTAAGTGCTAAGCTCTAAGAGAGCCTGGACACTTAGCATTTAAATGACAATATTGGGGGTGGTGGAGCATTTGCCCTCCCTTCCTTCCTTTGTTGGCCTCTGTGGGAGAGGAGGGGTGGGACACAGAGGAACAGCTTGAGCCACCTTCCCAGAGGATCCAGGAAAACATTGGGCAAGACTCTGAATAGGTCAGGACGTTCTGTCCTCCCTCACTGCTCTTGTCATCTGAGCTCCATGAGACCCTGAGCCAAGGCACTTAATCTCCCAGGTTCTATCTTCTCATCTGTAAAATGGGGCCACGGAGTTTGGAACAGATAATCTCCCAAGTCCTTTCTAGGGAAGATCCTTGGCACATTCAGGGTCTCGTTTGTAGAAGGACCATCATGGTGCCACTTTCTACTAGATTGGCAGAAAGATGTTAACACAATAAATGCCTCCATGAAGGCTGCTCAGTTGTTACTCAGTTCAGCAAATCCATTGTTCTTCACACACAGGACTGCATCTCCCATCTCCCTGCCTTTGTATTGCCTGTGATCCATCCCCAAGACTGGCATGTTGTCTTTCTTTCCTCCCTTCCTTCTTTCAAGATTCAATTCATATTTCATCTATATGTAGCCTTTCCTAGTCTCCCAAGTGTGAATGTCTCTTACACACACACACACACACACACACACACACACACACAAATTCAATCACCAGCTAGTTGGCACATTAGATAGTGGCAGCTCTGCAGTTGGGAGGACCTGAGTTCAAACCTAGCCTCAGACACTAGTTGTGTGACCCTGGGCAAGTCACTTAACCCTGTGAGCCTCAGTTTCCTTATCTGTAAAATGAGCTGGAGAAGGAAATGGCAAAACACTCTAGTATCTTTGCCAAGAAAACACCAAATGGAGTCATGAAGAGTAAGACATAAAAACATTTCCTGTTGCATAGTAGGAACTTAATAAATATTTATTGATGAACAGAAAAATAAACACAGTCCCTGCTCTTAAGGAATTAAGGAAAAGGGAGGAGACACAAGTACACAAGTTAGTAAGCATAAAGTATAGAAAAATAACTTCTGTTCTAATAACTGTATTTTGTCCCCAAAGCTGGGGGGAGCTATTGAAGGTTTTTTTGAGGGGAGTAACATGGCCAGATCTATAAATGGGGAGATTCTTTGGTTAGCTGTGTGGAAGATGGAGCAGAGGAGAATGAAGGCACAGATATAGGTTCGGAAGCTATCCTACTGAGACACAAGTGTCTTAGTGAATGCCTGGCCTAGGGTAGTTGCAATGTAAATGGAAAGGAAGGGATAGATGTAAGAGGCATTGGAGAGGTAACGTTTTTTAAAAATGAAATGAAATTATTTTAAATTGACAAAAATCTATTTTATCAACCTCTTACCCAGAGCTTCATTGGAAAAAAAGAAAAACCAAAACTTTGTTACAAATAAGTTGAGTCAAGCAAAATATATCCCATATCGTCCATATGAAAAAAAGAGAGACAAGAAAGAAAGAAAGAAAGAAAGAAAGAAAGAAAGGAAAGAAGGAAGGAAGGAAGGAGAGAAGGAAGGAAGGGAGGAAGGGAGGAAGGAGGAAAGAAAGAAGAAAGGGAGGAAGAGAAAGAGAGAAAGAACAAAAGAAATAAAGAAAGGGAGGAAGAAAGAAGGAAAGAAAGAAGGAAAGAAAGAAAGAAAGAAAGGAAGGAAGGAAGGAAGAAAGGAAGGAAGGAAGGAAGGAAGGAAGAAAGAAAGAAAGAAAGAAAGAAAGAAAGAAAGAAAGAAAGAAAGAAAGAAAGAAAGAAAGAAAGAAAGAAAGAAAGAAAGAAAGAAAGAAAGAAAGAAAGAAAGAAAGAAAGAAAGAAAGAAAGAAAGAAAGAAAGAAAGAAAGAAAGAAAGGAAGGAAGGAAGGAAGGAAGGAAGGAAGGAAGGAAGGAAGGAAGGAAGGAAGAAAGAAAGAAAGAAAGAAAGAAAGAAAGAAAGAAAGAAAGAAAGAAAGAAAGAAAGAAAGAAAGAAAGAAAGAAAGAAAGAAAGAAAGAAAGAAAGAAAGAAAGAAAGAAAGGAAAGAAAGAAAGGAAGGAAGAAAGGAAGGAAGAAAGAAAGGAAGGAAGGAAGGAAGGAAGGAAGGAAGAAGAAAGAAGGAAGGAAAGAAAGGAAGGAAGGGAGGGAGGGAGGGAGGAAGAGAAAGAAAGGACAAAAGAAAGAAAGGAAGGAAGGAAGGGAAAAAGAAAGAAAGAAAGAAAGGAAGGAAGAAAGAAAGAAAGAAAGAAAGAAAGAAAGAAAGAAAGAAAGAAAGAAAGAAAGAAAGAAAGAAAGAAAGAAAGAAAGAAAGAAAGAAAGAAAGAAAAGCAAAAGGAAGGAAGGAAGAAAATAAGGAAGAAAGAAAATGAAGAAAAAGGAAGGAAGGAAGGAAGAGAAAAGCAAAAGGAAGGAAGAAAATAAGGAAGAAAGAAAATGAAGAAAAAAGAAGAAAAAAGGAAGGAAGGAAAGAAAGGAAGGGAGGGAGGGGGGAAAGGAGGAAGAAAGGAAGGAAAAGAAGAATGAAAGTTCTCATTTTGTACCCTGATCCTATCATTTCTCTGTCTGAAAGTGGGTACTATGTCCTCACTGGAAGGTCAAATTGATTAGACTTGGTGACTAAGCAAATGGAGAGGGTAAGATGGGGAAAGAACCTTTTTTAAAAACTCATTTTAAATTCTGAGAAAGCGAGAGAGCCAAAACTCATTACAAATACATTAAACAAAACAAAATTTTGCGTTAGTCATATACCGCCCCCCAAATTACTCTTCAATCTGCATTCTGAGTCCCTCGAGGTGAGAGATGTGACAAACCTGTTTTTCTGCCAGTCCCGTGAGCTGTGGGAAAACCCCAATGTTAATTTTTTTTCTCTTTTCATCTTGGCCTGGTTTAACTCCCAGATTCCCTCTGCCCTGCAGTCCTGGTGCCCTGTCTGAGCTAGGTGACCCGGATGATGCCCTTGAATTCAATGCCCTTGACTTGTGGTCTGAGAATTTAAAATATCCCTTTAAGTTCTGGGTCTGGCTTCCCTTGGCAGAAAACAAACCAGCCCCAGAGTTTCCTATTACAATGACAGGGAATTCAGATCATCTACTCTACCTACCTACACTTCCTGCTAGGCCTTCGCTCTAGGGCCTGGCACCCCCTGACGGGTAGATAATAGAAAGTATTATTAGCTGTGTGGATCAGGTGCAAAGATTTCTCCAGCCACTGGTTCAGCTTCCTTCCTGGAACTAGCAAAAAAGTAATCTTCTATATGAATAAACTGAGTCTATAATGGGGAATTGGAGGAGGATTACTTCTTTCATTCTGTACTTCATGGGAACCAATCAGCCATTTGGATGAGAAAGAGAGGAGTGTAGGGAGCATGCCCTGCCATCCTGGCACTCAGAAAGGAGTAACCAAGGTGGTAGACTCCATGAACATCTTACTAGAGCTCTGGGCAAGGCTCAAAATTTCTGGATTAAAAAGTGCCTCCGACTGACATTTCATCTTTATAAGAAGCTTGAAGGGAGATTCCAAAGCAGCATAGCATTGTGGAAAGAGCTATAGAGTTGGGCCTGGGTTCGAATGCCTAGCTACTCTTGTAACCTTGTATAAGTCACTTGACTTCTGTGAGTCTTAGCCTTTTCATCTGTAAAATGGGATGACTTCTAAGGTCTCTTCCATGTCTAAATCCTACCATCTTAAGTGTCCAGATGAATAAAATGAGGATGAGAAGAGTTAAAGGACTTCCCAGGGTCACACAGTTAATAAGTATCAGAGCTGAGACTTGAACTCTAGTCTTCTGACATCACAATCCCATAACCAGCTTCTTTGTAAGAGTCCTCAAGAGGTGTCTGGAGGTACTGAAAGATCCAATGACTTGCCAATGGCTATAGAGCTGGCATGCATCTGATCTGAATGCCAGAGATAGCATTCTCTTTCCTTTATATCATATTTCCTTTTTATGTGGCAAATCCCATGTTATGCACAGTCTTTCCCATTGTCCTGGGGCTGAGGGAGCTGTCAGAGTCTTTGTGTTGGTAGGTATGGGGAAGGAAATCTCTGATGACTCTTGGAAAAGAAAGAATGAAAATAGATTGGAATGGAAAATCCTTTGCCCTTCAAACCATTTCATTAAGAGTGTCCTTCTTTAAGCCATGTAAGGAGTTAACAAGGATTCCCCGGCTTCTCTCCCTCCTTTTCCCCTTTCCTCCAGGAATTGAGACTTTCTGAATTCATAACAAAACAAATGAAAATTGTAAGAGGAAAGAGCCCAGGTCTGGAGGGCACTGAGCAAATAATAAAGATGAAGAAATCATAGCTTCCCATTTGCTACCAGTGTTGGACAAGAACTTGCAGTCATCTGGAGATCTGAGGGAAAGTCCCTAGGAATAAGATGGAATCGTAGAAGGTGGAATCCTGGAATTTAGAATTGGAGATCACCAAGGAGGAATGGTGCAATGAATAGAGTTCTAAACATGCTTCAGGAAGATTTGAGTTCAAATCTTGCCTCTGGTACTTTTTAAAAATTATTCATTAACTATCTCTGAGCCTTAATTTCCTCCTCTATATAAGGAAGAATAAGAATAATATACCTGATACCTAATAATTGCTCACAGTAGTAGTATGAGGCTCAAATGAATTAATGGATGGAAAGTGCTTTGCAAACTTGAAATCATTCTAAATGTCAGCTATGATGATCTAATACATTTCTTTCATTATATATGGGGAAATGGAGGACTAAAAAAGCAAGATGACTTCCCTAGAGCCAGGACTGGTACTCCTGTCTCCTGAATTCCAATCCCACCACTGCCCTTTGCTCTAAATCCTTCAAGCCCTGGTCACTTCTCTGGGCATCCCAGAGAAGTTACTGCATGGGCAGTGGAAGCTCACCTTCAAGGCCAATACTAGGATTCTCAAGAGAAAAAACTTCAAGCCCAAGAGATGGAAGAGAAGTTTTTAATGGCCACTGGAGGGGCTGTCGGACAGTGGAGGAAATTTTCCATGAGCCCGGCAGTCCATGCTTGCTAAAACGGCTCGCTGGTGCTGTCCAGCCTCCTAGCTCTCCCCCTAGGCATCTGCCCCCATCCCTTCCCTCAGTCTTTCAGCAGGGCTAGAAGTCAGGCAGAAATTGGAGTTGCCAGTTTACTCCCGGGTTGCATTGATAAAAGGAACAGACAGTGCCTTCATTAAGATGTCCACCGAGGCTGGAGTTGGTCAAGCCTCTCTCCCTAGCACGAGAGGAGACCTCCCACAATGGTTCCCTGTTTTGCTTTATAAGAAGAGCTAACAGACTGAGCCAAGTAATCAAAACCAAGAGGCTTTCCACAATGGAGAATAATTTAAAGGAAAACAACCTTGAAAGCCATCCAACTCTGATTGTGGCAGTGACTCCTGTTGGCTTCAGAGAGGGAGGATGGGGAAACAGACCTCCCTCCTTCCAGCAGAAAGGTGCCAAAGATGCCGTGTATGTGGTCAGATGGGGCCAATACCTTAGTAACTATGCTTTATGGGACAGAGATCCTTTGGGGCAGTTGGGGAGAGCCTGAACAGTGATGTAAAACTACGCTATTTCTTTGGCTAGCAGATTTCAGGCTAAATTCACTTTGGAGAGCCACAAGGATCCCTTGCCTGTTGCCCCAAATTGCAGAATGTAATTCAGATCGCAGCTTGTGGCAAAGCACAATTAAAACACAGTCAGCAGAAGGCATCTGCGTGCTGTTCTCTCAAAATCAGGCCAGGAGAGTGGGGGGAAGGGTTCTTTCCCCCTACAAAACATCGTCTAATGAGCACTTGCTTTCCCATCTCTTTCTTTTCCCCTTCTTTTTGAATACAAACATTTGGATTGGGACAGAGGAGCCTCCTGGTCACCTTTCTGTCTGGCTGTGTCAGTGTCAAAGGGAGAGCAGTGTGTCTCCCTCCCCAGCAGGGCAGGGGCCAGGAGCTCGCAGCCAGGGTCCTTCTCAAACAGTCATTCTTCCCAGCCTGTTGGAGGAGGAGAGAAACCTGGGGTCGTTCCCTGCAGGGGAACTGAAGGCATCTGCACGCAGGGGGATTCCTGCCGCCTGTCACTCGGAATGCTCCCAGAGGACAGGCTTGGGGCAATCCTGCTGTCCCCCTGGGTTTTGTGTGTGTGCAGGAGGGGGGAAAGAAAGAAAAGCCCAGTGAAGTTGGAAGGGTTTAATTAAGTGCCCTCCACTGGCTTTCTATTTGAGCAATTACTTGGTGGGCCACCTTGTAATCCCAAGCACTCACACTGCCAGGCTCCATGTCCAGCTGACAGTATTGGGGCCTCTTTCTAATCTGATTGAGATGGAAATGATCTCCTGGGAGGGGGGAGACAGAGAGTGGGAACTACACCTACTTAGCCCAGGAGAGTGACCTCAGGAAGTGTCCTGGACAAGAAGGTCCCCTTTCCTTCTGCTTGAAAAAGTGGCAGAGGCTGCTGACAGTGGGAGGTCAGACTGGGGTCTGGGAGGAAAGAGGGTTCACACTAAGCTAACCTCAAGATGGAGAAAGCCCCAGCATCACCCAGTTCCCAAGTGTCTGAACTTCCCTTTCCTTCCCTTCCCTTCCCTTCTTTATTCTCTTCAAGGAGGGGCATGGGGTGGATGCAGGGCATAGTGCCGGGGTTCTGAAACCTTCTTTGTGACCCAGAACCCTTTGCCATCTCACCTGAAACAAATGGACTCATCAGATTGCTTTTAAAGCCACAGAATAAAATACTTAGGATTCTTTTTTAAAATCAATTGAGTTGAAATACAGTTTTCAAAAATATTAAAAACAAACAAGTTCAAGGACCCAAGGCTAGGAAACTCTGGGATAGAGGGCTAGTCCCAGAGTTAGGAAGATTGGGTTCAAGTCTTCCATTTGACATATGGCTCTGGAGTCAGAGGACCTGGGTTCAAATCTTTCCTCTAATGCTTTCCATCTGGGTGACCTTGGGCAAATCACAATCCCTCCGGGCTTCAATTCTCTCATCTGTACTATGACAGGGTAGGGATAGTCTCAAGTTCTCTTCCAGTTCTAGAACTATGAGTATGAGCTAACGTCTTGGCTGTGTGATCACAGGTAAGCTACCGCCTCAGTGCCTTTGATAACTCTTTAAGACTTTAAATCACCCCCAAAGTTCGCTATCTGTGTCTGTGAAGGAAACTGCCCACACCAGGAGATCCCCTCCTCCTAAAGGCAATGAAATCATATACCCAGACCAAATTACCCTCCCTGCAAATATGGAAAGGACAGCAGAGCATCTCCCATAGATTATTTTCCCAAAGGAAAATGCTCAAAAGTGGTTGAGAAAGATATCTACAATAGTCACTTAAATGAGGTCTTGCTAAAGAGTTCAGACTTTTCATAGCTATATTTCATTTCAATCAAGCTGGTAAATTCCAGACCCGAACCCAGGAGCCAGGAGAAACTCTTGACCTCTAGGGAGAAGTAATCTGCGTAGTTCCTTGGAGGGGTCCCATGAAATTTAAAGGCAGGGAAGGAAGTGGGCTAAGATTAAGATTTTCCCATCCAAGCACAATCACACCTTTTCCAGTGCTTACTGCTAACCCTAGATTGAGTAAAAAAGACATTTCCTGACTAGTTTATTGGGAGTCGGTGGGAAGATTACTATAGACAAAAACAATCCGAGCTTCAACATTTCTTTCCCTTGTATATGCAATGAAAATGAGGCTGTCATTTCGGTTGATGAGTCCTAGCCGAGCAGAATGGAAAAGTCTATCCACCAAGTGGGATCCAAGGTTAGAAAGGGAGGAGACGGAGACCTCTACCTGTCCAAAGTCTTAAGCAGATGACCAGGTCACTTACCAGGTGTGGCTCAGCGGGAGGATACAAGTGAAAAGGAAGATACAGGCTGGGGGCTCCATGAGAAACATTCCCAGGATGAAGACTTGTGATCCAGGGAGCAGAGATGGGCTCCTCAGTGGGAGTGGGATGGAATTTTCCCCCAACCCCAACTTTCTTGGTGGGTAAATGAACCCAAGGAGAGAGCTAAAGGGAAATGAAATGGAGTGGTCAAACTTCCTAAGAAGAGATTATCTACTTAATTAAAGTTTTTTTTTTTCTCTAAGCCCTTCAGCCAATCAGAATTCAAGTGCCAGAGAGAGATTGGGTTGATCAAAAGAACACCCCAGGATCCTCCCAGACAAATGCAGAAGGGGACATGGAACAAGAGGACAAAGAAGGACATGGGGGGAAAAAAAGACAAAGAGAGAAAGGGGAGAAAGAGAGACACAGCAAATCCCCTCCACATAATCGGGGCATGTACCCCCCACTCCACCCCTGAGGGCCTCAGCCTCCCCTCACATACACCCCCCCAACAGGTCCCCAGAGGGGATTTAGATGAAGTTGTATTTTCTGATCCTTTCTCCTCTAGGCTTTGAGTTTTCATTCCACCCAGGGCATCTTTCTTTAGAGGAAATGCACCATTCTGCCAAGAGCCAGATCTAGGAGGGAGGGATGGAGAAAGGGGGCCAGAGGACACCACCTCTGACCCAATTTCCTTCCAACCTTCCCAGCTGACTTCTTCCCCTTATCTTTCTGGTCAAGCAAATACTGATGATGAAGCATCCACTTATTCCCAGACTAGGCACTGTGGGGGGATTACAAAAGACATGCGTTTTAATTCAGGTCAAACTAACAAGCACTCAGTACATATCTGCCATGGGCCAAACATTGTGCTTATGCTCGGGATGTAAAGAAAAAAACGTGACCTCAACGAGTGTCCCCAGAAGAATCCTCAAGGAGCTCCCATTCCTCTGGAGGTGAGGGCTCTGTGCTCAAGGCCATTACTATGGTTATTTCTAACATATTATAGTTTATAACAACATTGTAAAATAGAAAAGAACAAATCAGATGAAATGACCTCTAATTCAGTGCTACTGCAACTGGCAGCCCACTCTTGGATTGCCATAGAAGCTAGGTCCTATCTTGGGGTAACAGTAACAGTGATGGGCAAATCTAGGTTTTCTGCTCTCCCACGTCATGGCTTAGGTGTTTTTTGCTATTCCTCTGACTACAAGGTCATACATTTTATCTTCTCTTTCCCTAAGAGGCTGGTGGTTTCTAGGAATTTTCTTCCTCTCTGGAGTTAGTCAAGTCAATACGTATTTGTTAAGTGCCTACTATGTGTCAAATGCTGTATGGCCCTGGGCAAGTCACTCAACTCTGTCTCATTTTCTTCTCTGTAAAATGAGCTGGAGAAAGAAATGGCAAACTGCACCAGTATCTTTGCCAAGAAAACCTCAAATGGGGTCACGAAGAGTCAGACATGATTGAACAACAGCAGAAATATGCCAAGCAAGGAAGGAAAAAAATCATTCCATGCTCTTAGAGAACTCAGCAGAGTTTAAGAGGAACAGCAAGCGAGACAACATCCATACAACTTTGAACAAACGAAATAGAGACAGGAGAAATGAAAGACAGACTCCAAGAGAAGGCACTGATATTAAGAGGAACCGGGAAAGGCTATGAAAAGGTGGGATTTTAGCTGGAACTAGAAGGAAGCCAGGGAAGCCAAAAGATGAGAAGGCCTGGGAGCAAGCCAATGAAAATGCCTAGAGTCAGGAGGAGAGAGGAGGCCTGTATTACTGCATCACAGAGCACACAGGGAAAGGGAGTTTGTAGAACACTGGCAAGGTAGGAGGGGACCAAGTTGGAAACAGCTAGAAAAGCCAAACACAAGAT
Source organism: Monodelphis domestica (assembly GCF_027887165.1). Lineage (NCBI taxonomy): Eukaryota > Metazoa > Chordata > Mammalia > Didelphimorphia > Didelphidae > Monodelphis > Monodelphis domestica. The sequence goes on from NC_077227.1 coordinate 41,876,618, forward strand.
TTTAAATTTCTATCCTAGATGGAATAGAGAGCCAGTGGAGCTGATTAATGGAACATGCCCAGACTTTCATTTTAGGAATATCAGTTTGACAATTGAGTGGAGAGAAAACTGAGGCAGGGAGGACAGCCCAAAGTCTATTACAGTAATCCAGACACAAGGTGTTAAGGGCCTGTACCAAGATGGTGGCAGTGTCAGGGGAGAAAAAGAACATATACTAGAACTGTTGCAAAGGTAGAAAAGTGAGAACTTGGCAACATATTAAATATGAAGGGGCGAGTGAGATGGAATGAGGAGCAGAGGATGACATCTGATGACTGCTCTGGGGCAAAGGCACATGGGAATTGTATGTGGTTATACAATTGGGTTAGGAGCCATGGTGACTGGGAGAATGGTGGTACCTTTAATAGAGAAGTCAGGAAGAGAGCTGGATTTGGGAGGAAAGGTAATGCATCAGTTTGGGACATGCTGTGTTTATGTTGTTTGGAACATTTGGTCTGAGATATCCAATAGGCAGTTGGAAATGCATGATGCCTGGTGGTCTTCGGAGAGGTTAGATGGAGATAAATAAATCTGAGAATGAGCTTAGAGATGAAAATTGGATCCATGGGAATTGGCAAGCTCACCGAGTGAAATCCAACAGAAGGTTAAAAAGAAATGGGCTCAGGACAGAGACCTGTGGGACACCCATAGCTAGCAAAAATGACTTCAGTGAAGATCAAAAAAAGGAAGCTGAGAGGAATGGTCAGATAGATAGGAGAAGAACCAAGTCAGTGTTATGGAAACCTCAAAGAAGAGGCTATCAAGGAGAAGAAGGTGATAGTGTCAAAATCTTCAAAGAGGTCAAGAAGGATGAGGACTGAAAAAAAAGACAGATCTGGCAATAAAGAGATCATTAGTAACTTTGGAATGATGAGACTGGAAGCCAAACTTCAGAGAGAGTTAAGAAGAGAGTGAAAAGAAAGGAAGTAGAGCCATCTTTTGTTGATGGTCTTCTCAAGGGATTTGGCAATGAAATGGAGAAGAGATATAGGACTAGAGATAGTGAGTATAGTGATGAGGGTTTTTTGAAGATGGATAAGGGCTGGGCATGTTGGTAGGCAACAGGAAGCAGTCAGTAGATAGGAAGAGATTGTAGATTAATGAGAAAGGAGGAATAATAGAGGGAACTATCTCCTGGAAAAGACTGGATGGATGGGATCCCTTGGGCATAGAAGTGCTTTGGCAAGAAGGGCCACATTCTCTAAGAGGCTAGATTCTCTCCTATCCCCCACAACTCTAATGTACCTCTGTCATTCTCTCCTACCCCCCACAATTCTTATGTACCTCTGTCCTTGAGCAGCTATTGGTTCCTGGGACTATGAGCATGAATAGGTTTCCCCACCCCCTTTGTCTATTCTCAATTCTACTCTTCTCTGTCTAAAGAAGGCCAAAGGTCAAAATAGTTGGCTCTGCAACAGTCCTTCCTTTTTTTTTTTTAATTATAAAAACCCTTACCTTCCATCTTGGAGTCAATACTGTGTATTGGCTCCAAGGCAGAAGAGTGGTAAGGGCAAGGCAATGGGGGTCAAGTGACTTGTCCAGGGTCACACAGCTAGGAAGTGGCCGAGGCGAGATTTGAACCTAGAACCTCCCGTCTCTAGGCCTGGTTCTCAATCCACTGAGCTACCCAGCTGCCCCCCCCCTCCTTTTTATAGGCACAGATCCAGGCTGATCAATTTATTCCCAATCATCACTGAGACTCAGTCACTCATCCTCAGTAAAATATGTCTACCAGTGTCTACAAGCACATCCCTACTCTTGATGGAGAAATTCCATGGACACCACTCACCCTATCCCTAAACAAAGGGTCACCTTCCTCAAGCCTTATTAAGTTATGGGAATCATAACTGATTCATAGGTTAGACCCTAATCAATCATTGCATCACATGCTTATAAGTGGTTGTAGGAGTTCAGGGAGGGTAGGGAAAAGCCTGAAGAGATCATGGACACCAACAATGATTTACCTGATAGTCTTTAGGTTGGCCCCCTTTTCTTTTTGCCTTCCATATCTGGGGTTAGGTTTATAGAATATATTTCACTTTTTCCTAGCATTTTCACATGGTTATCTTTCCCCTCCGACCCACTAATTTTCCCAATTTCCCTGCTATCTGATTACCTAGGTTTTCAGTCTTGGAATTATTCTTCAATATTTAACTATATGTTATCTGCTGCCCATTTTATTGATTCTATTTATAATTTTGTACAAGTATTCTCCATCCCTCACACATTCTCTTTCCTTATCTTTGCTTCTTATCCTTTCAAGGGTTGGCTAAAGGATTACCACTTTCAAGAATCCATTTCTGATTTACTCAATTATTAGAGTCCTCCATCCCATCCCTTGCCAAATCCCTTATTATTTATTTTCTTGTCTGATAACTTGTGGAATACTGTTCCTGTTGCTCAAAAGGATATAGGATACTTGAAGGCAAGGACTATTACTTTTGACTTTGTATCCTCAGTGACTGGCACATAGTAAGTGCTTAAAAAATGCTTGTAGACTGTGGAGAAGTGTGTGGCATCAGTGACCAATATGGAAGTATGCTTTGTATTGTAATTCATGTACAACCCCTATCAAATTGCTTACCAACTCAGAGAGTGGGGAGGGAAGAGAAGCGGGCACATAATGTGGATCTTATAATTTTGGAAAGGAATGTTGAAAATTATTATTACAGGTAATTGGGAAAATGAAGTATTTTTTAATAAAAAAAGAGAGAAGTGTGTTGCCTTATGGACCCACCTGACTCAGTCCATTCCTGCTGCTCCTATCATGAAGGCACAGGGATCCACCTCCTCTCCTGACCATCAGGACTTCTCTAGCAAACACTGAGACTAAGGAACTGGGAGCCGAGGACAAGGGGGTGAGTCTGGATGGCATGACCAGACAGAGAACATTCTATTCACTTGCCTTCACCAAAGAAAGTTCTTCCAACCACTGTTACTCTGACTAGACTCATTGCCCAATAGTTAGAAAAGTTATATGCCTTACTCTTTCTTTCCCTATGATATTGTATCCCAGGCTATAGAAACAACCTTTCTCTAATCCGTCATGATCTTTGCTTTCTCATTTCCATCCACCTTAACCCTATCCCATCTCCATGTTGCATTTCATATCTGCCTGTCTTTGCCATTGTTCCCTCTGTAATTCCCATTCTTTAAATATATATGTATATAGTTTATTTGTTTTAATCACTCAAGAGTTGCCTTCTAACTCTCCCAACCCTAACCCTAAGCCCAAAATGAGAATTCAAGAAAAACAAAACCCATTATAGAAGTGTTTATTAAAGAAAAACAAATTTCCATATTGGCCATGTCCAAAAAAAATTGGTCTCATTCTACACCCTGCGTCCTTCAACTCTTTATTATGAAATGGATAGCATGTTTTATCATTAGTCTTCTGGTATTGTGGTTGGTCTTCATACTGCTAAGAGATCAGAACAATAGTATTCCATCACATTTATATCCCATAACTTGTTTGCCCATTCTCCAGTTCATGAGTGCCCTCTCAGATTCCCATTCTTTGCCACCTAAAAAATAGTTCTGTGCATTTTTAGAGTTTGTTTTGCTTAGTATTATTCCTTCCCTTAATTTACCCTCCCTCAGATTCCCCTCCTCTCTTCCTCTCCCTTTTTCCTATTAATTGAAATGTATTTCTGGTTCTAGCTCTGTGTATGTGTGTGTGCCATCTTTTGACCAGTTCATAGGAGAGTAAGATTCAAAGTGTTAATTGTTTCCTTTTTGTTTGTATACATATATACTTATGCATCTTCAATATTTGACATAGTTCTCCTTAACCTCTCCTTCCTTTTCCCTCCATTCAATGTATTCTTCTTCCCTTCTTTTTTCACTTTTTAAAACAATCATCAAGACTTAACAGAACACACGGGTCTTGTTTAATTGGATTCTCTCTATGAATCCTAATGCCAGGGCTTAGAGAACATATATGTTTCATCTCCTTATATTTGAATGTAAGCTGTTTATCCTTGTTTAGTCTTTTATCATTATTCACATTTGCTGTTTTATATTTCTTTTCTCTCCTGTATTTGAACTTCAGATTTTCTCTACTGTTCTGATCTTTTCATTGGGAATATTTGGAAGTCCTCTATTTTATTAAAGATCCATTTTTTTCTGATTTATTGCTATATTTCACTTTTTCTAGGTAAGATATTCTTGGCTGTAAGCCTAAATCTTTCCCCTTATGAAATATCATACTCTAAGTTCTCTGCTCCTATAAAGTAGTGACTGCTAAATTGTGTGATTCTTACTGTAGATCCTTGACTTCCTTTTCTGGATGCTTGCAGCATTTTTTCTTTGACCTAGAAGCTCTGGATTTTGGCTGCAATATTTCTGGGAGTTTTCATTTTGGGGTTTCTTTTAGAAGGTGACTGGTGAATTCTTTCTATTTCTACTTTGCCTTCTATTTCTAATAGACCTAGATAATTTTTTCTTTAAAAAAAAAGATATAGAAACTTCAAAGTTTATTGTATTTCTTTTTTTAAAATATATTTTATGCTTTATATGTATTTTTCTAATAATTTTGCTGTGAAATCCATTTGTCATATGTACTCTCATTTGGCCCATGTTTATATTATCTGTTTGATAGTTGGGTTTTTATTGAAATGTATTTTGTTCTGATGACTTTCCAGACTCTGAAGGTTGTGAATTTGAGCCACTTGTGATAGAATGAATAATTTTAAATGTAAGGCAATTTAGAAATGCACTTGACTAAATTAATGCCATCCAATTACTAATGAGTTTTTTTCATGTTTTAAAATTCATGATATTGTGAATGTTATGATTGTGTTTCTAATTTTTTTTGTAGTGAGAAGCCATCATTTTTTAAATGTCATTAAAAGAATGATAAATATTAAAAAAAATAAAATATATTTTATTTCTTTTGTTAAATGTTTCCCAACTTCCTGTAAAATTTTTTAAACATTCATTTAAAATTTTTTTTGAGATCCGAATTATTTCCCTTCTTCTTCCTTGAAAGGGAAAACAATTTGATATCAATTATACATGTGAAATCATGCAAAACATATTTCCATGTTGACCACAGTGCAAAAGAAAACAGAGACAAAAAAACAAGAAAAGTAAAGAAAAAATGTAAAAGTATTCTTCAATCTGTAATTCAGAATTCATTAGCCCTCTTTCTAGAGAGGAATAACATTTTTTGTCAGGAGTCCTTTGGAATTGTCTTTCACAGTATTGCAGTCACTATGTACAAAGTTCTCCTGGTTCTGCTCACTTTGCTTTGTGTGACTTCCTGATTTTCTGAAAACATCCTGTTCATTTCTTATAGTTATCCATCACAATCCTATACCACAATTTATTCAGCCATTCTCCATGGATGTCCCTCAGTTTCCAATTATTTGCCATCACCAAAAGAGTTATGAGAAATTGATTATTGATTTATAGTTGAGTTTTCTTCATCATAATAGTAATTATTATAACCAAAGTTACAATAATTGTTATAATCAGACTTTATCATTATAATCAAATTTTAAAGTTTTTAGGCTTAAAGTTAATAATTACTGTGGGGGCAGCTAGGTGGCTCAGCATATTGAGATTCAGAACTAGACATGAGAGGTCCTGGGTTCAGACATTTCCTGGCTTTATGACTCTGGGCAAGTCACTTAACTCCCATTGCCTAGGTCGTACTACTCCTCTGCCTTGAAATAAGTACTTATAATTGATTCTAAGATGGAAGATAAAGGTTTTTTTTTTAATGTATTATTGTGCAGGTCTAATGCCCAACCCTTATTTAGTGAGCAAAGTTAAAAGCCAGTTGAGGAATATAAGAAAGATAAATGGAGGATGAGTTAACCTGATCTCAAGATATTTGCCTAGTATTGGGCTCCATTTGTACAGGGAGTGGTAGAAAGGAACCTTCTGGAGAATATTACCAAAGATTGACTAAATCCATGCCCTGAACTTTGGAAAATCCCTGGTCTAGGAGGACATTGTGGGATTGGTTCTTACAAGAGGACGTTGGCTTAATTTGGGTTTCCTGGTCACAATGATGTCAAGAAGATGCTAGTCCAATTCATGGTTTTCTTGGCATCATGATGAGTGAAGGCTCATAGTCAAATAGTCTGATAGCATAATTAAGAACCAAACAAAGTCCTAGTTTGGGGGGCATATTTGGACCCTATATAACAACTAAACTGTATAAAAGAGCTAATTCTGATTGCATCATGGGTTTTTGATTACTGGGGAAATATTAACTTCTGTTATTGATAAACACTAGTCTTACCAATAAATAGACAAACGAATCATTTGTGCATTAGTCTCTCATCATCACCAACTTATTGTGACAGGTGCTAGAAATCTTTTTTTGTACAGAGAGGGCCTTTTCTCTTTAAAAAAATCTCTTTGAGGTACAGATTAAGTAATGGTATTGCTAGCTCAAAGGATACATACAGTTGTATAAACCTTTGGGTCTAGTTCCAAATTGTTCTCCAGAATGGCTAGACTAATTCACAGCTCCACTAACAGTGCATTAATGTCTCCATTTTTCTCCAGCACTTGTCATTTTCCTTTTCTATCTCATAAATGTGAGGTGGTACCTCAGAGTTATTATAATTTATACTTCTCTAATCAATAGTGATTTCGAGCATGTTTTCATGTGATTATCCATAGCTTTGATTTCTTTTTCTGATATCTACCTGTTCATATCCTTTGACCATTTGTCACTTGGAGAATGGCTCTTATTTTTTATAAATTCCCCAGTTCCTTATATATTTTAGAGATGAGGCCTTTTTTCAAAGAAACTTGCTACAAAAATTTCACCCTCAGTTTCCTGTTTTCCTTCTAATTTTTGCTATATTTGTTTTGTTTATCCAAAAGCTTTTTAATTTTATGTAATCAAAATTATTCCTTCCCGTGATCTTCTCCATCCCTTGTTTGGTCCTAAACTCATTCTTCATCCATAGATATAACAGGAAGATTTTCCAAGCTGCCTTAATTTATTTATGTTATCATCCTTTGTATGTAAATATGTATCCATTTGACCATATGCTGGTATACAGTATGAAATGTTGGACTATGTCTATTTTCTTCCAAATTGCTTTACACTTTTCCCAGTGATTTTTGTCAAATGGTGAGTTTTTACTCCAAAAGCTTGGATCTTTGGGTTTATTGAATGCTATATTACTATTTTTGTCATTCTCTTAAATGAAATTATTGTGTGATTTGTTCTTTGATTTACTCAGTCATTGGGATCAGATTACTTAGATTACAATGAAATGTCAGTTTATGTTTCCATGGCCTTTTATTGAATGTAATTTTTATTTCATATGATCTGAAGAGAATGTATATAATGTTTCTGCTTTTCTGTATTTGATTGTGAGATATTTATGCCTTAATATATAGTCAATTTTTGTTAAGGTAATATCTATAGCTAAGTAAAAGATATATTCTTTTCTATTCCCTCCATTCATTTTTCCTCAAAAGTCCATCATATCTATTTTTTTCTAAGATTCTATTTACCTCCTTAACTTTTTTCTTATTTGTTTCATTGTTAGATTTATCTAGCTCTGAGAGGGGAAAGTGGAAGTCCCCCACTACTATAGTTTTCCTGTCTATTTCCTCTTGTAATTCCTTTAACCTTTCCTTTAAGAATTTGAATGCTATGCTATTTGGTGCATACATATTTAGTTTTGATATTACTTCCGTGTCTATGGTACCTTTTATGGAGATGTAGTTTTCCTGTTTATTCCTTTTAAATAAGTCTATTTTCACTTTTGCCTTGTCTGAGATCATGATTACTACCCCTACCCTTTTTATGTCAGATGAAGCATAATAGATTCTGCTCCAGCCCCTTATTTTAACTCTGCACGTATCTCTGTTTCAAATGTATTTCTGGTAAACAATATATTATTGGATTCTGGTTTCTAATCCATTCTGCTATCCATTTCCATTTTATGGGTGAGTTCATTCCATTCACATTCGTAGTTATGATTACTAATCATGAATTTCCCTTAATCCTGTTTTTTTGGTTCATCCTTCTTTTTCTTTCTATTTATCCTGTTCATTCTCCAGTCTGTTTTGAGTCTGACCACTGCCTTCTTTTTTCTGTACTCCCTTTTATTACCACCTCCTTTGTGAACCTCCCCCCTTCCCCTTCCATTTCCCTATTGGGTAAGATAGGTTTTTATTAACTATTGAATATTTATATGTACTTTTCTCTTTTGAACCAATTTAGATATGAATGAGGTTTAAGAATTCCCTACCCCGCAGCCCACCATCTTCCTCTCCACTGTAAAAGCTCTTCTTTACATACCTCTTTCACATGAGATAACTTCCATTCTTTTTTCTACCTTCCCCCTTCTCCCAGGGCATCCCTCTTTCTTGTCTATTAACTATTTTTATACCATCCCAATTTAATTGAGTCTCTTGTATACTCTCTTTCTATGTAGAATTCTCTTAACTACCCTAATAATAATAAAGTTCTTAGAAGTTACATATATCATCCTCTCACAAAGAAATGTAAACAATTTAACTTTATTGGATCCCTTATGATTTCTCTTTCATGTTTATCTTTTTATGCTTCTCTTGAGTCTTGCACTTGAAAGTGAAATTTTTTATTCAACTCAGGCCTTTTCTTCAGGAATGCTTGAAAGTTCTCCATTTCATTAAATATCCACTTTTTCCTTTGAAGGTTTATATTCATTTTTGTTGGGTAAATTATTCTTTTTTTTTAAACCCTTACCTTCCATCTGGGAGTCAATGCTGTGTATTGGCTCCAAGGCAGAAGAGTGATAAGGGCTAGGCATTGGGGGTTAAGTGACTTGCCCAGGGTCACACAGCTGGGAAGTATCTGAGGCCAGATTTGAACCCAGGACCTCCAGTCTCTAGGCCTGACTCTCAATCCACTGAGCAACCCAGCTGCCCCAGGTAAATTATTCTTGAATGTAATTCTAGCCTTTTTGCCTGTTGGAATATCATAGTCCAACCCCTCTATTCCTTTAATGTGGTAACAGCTAAATCTTTTGTGTGATCATGACTATGATTTGACAGTATTTGAATGGTTACATTTTTTTCTTTCTGATTACTTAAAGTATTTTCTCTTTGACCTGAGAACTTTTTGGTTCCCAGGCAGAAGAGTGGTAAGGGCTAGGCAATGGGGGTCAAGTGACTTGCCCAGGGTCACACAACTGGGAAGTGTCTGAGGCCAGATTTGAACCCAGGATGTCCTGTCTCTAGGCCTGGCTCTCAATCCACTGAGCCACCCAGCTGCCCCCAATTTGGGCAAATTATTAAACCTCAATGGAGATAATTTTCTTCATCTGTAAAATGAAGAGAAGAAGTTGGATTAGATGATCTCTAAGGTCCTTTTCAATTCTAAATCCTTTTTTCTTAGACTATATAATAAAGGCAGAATAAAACATGAAGGTATATTGTGATGCCTTAGGTGGCCCCACCTGAAGGGTTGTTCCCACTGTCATCTGTCCTTAACCAAAACAATTTCTAACTGAAGCCTGCAGCTTCTCTGGTTCTTTGCCACTTCAAAGAGAGTTGCTATAATATTTTAGAACATATAAGTTTGTTTCCTTTTTCCTGATCATCTTAGGAAATAGACTCATCAGCTTCTCTGTTCTGAAGAGTACAATGGGAAAGAGTAGAGGTCTTTTCAGAGAGGAGTGACTATCTCCCAGCCTGTCAGGAGCCTGGTAGTGTCTACAGCAGCTCTGGGAGTCACTTCGTCCCATTTTGTTTTGTTGTCTCTCCTTCCTTACACCCTCTGTGAGTCCTTCATCCTGTACCTAACTTGAAGCAATAAAAAGGAAACAGTTGCTCTAAATGTGCATGGAAAACTAAAAAAGAATCAGAACTGAAAAAACTGGAGAACCCTAGGACCTAGCTCCAGGCAATTTATTAGAAGAGAAGCAGCCCCTAAAATGATGCTAAATGTGAGCAATTTGCTAACTGGACACTAAAAGGGAATTACAAGGACTTTGTAAGCCCAAGTTAGATAAAGTCTTGGGACAGAAACGTAGCCCATAGTAGCTACGTGGCTGATGAACTGCTCTGTGATTCAAGAGTTTGGCTCCTGGAGGTCAGGCTCTTCTGAAGAGGACAAAACCCAACAATCACAGTCAAGATTCTAAGAACTGAAAGATTCTCCCATAGAGAGGAAAAGAGTTAAGGCTGCTTCCATAGTCTTACCGAGTAAATGGCAGTCTTGCCATTCTTATTTTTTAAACTAAATGTTTTCAATGATTAATCATCTATATATATTTTTAATCTTCCGCCTTCCCTTAACACTGAAAAAAAATAGTAAAATAAAGACAAAACCCTTTATAACACATGAACATAGTCAAGAAAACCAATTCTTACATTGGCCATATCCAAAAAATATGTTTCTCCTTCAAGTGAGTTAGTCCATTAGCTCTGTGTAAAGGGGTGAGCAACATTCTTCACCATTGGTCATCTGGAATCACTGATCTGGACATTTCATTGGTCAGGATTCTTAAGTCTTAAAACTGCTTGTTTTTCGATCAGCCTAGGGCAAATATCAATAATATGGAAATAGGTCTTGATCAATGACACCTGTAAAACCCAGTGGAATTGCCTGTCGGCTGTGGGAGGGGGGTGGGGGAAGGGAGGGAAAGAACATGAATCATGTAACCATGAAAAATATTAATTAATTAATTAAATTTTTCCTGGTTAAAAAAAACTGCTTGTTTTTTGCAGTGTTGATGTTAAACTATACAATGTGCTCCTGGTTCTACTTAGTTCACTCTACATCAGTTCATACAAGTCTTCCCATATTTCTCTTTGAGGTGTAGGCTTAGTAGAGGTACTGCTAGCTTAAAGTATATGTACAATTTAGTGCATATTGCCTATGAATAGTTTTCTCATTGACGATGTATGTATTTGTAGGAGTTGTGTTTGGGGAGGAATGTTCTAGAGCTAGTTGTCTAAGTTTACCATTCATTAAATGTCGTTGGTTTAAATTGTTTCCTCTAACTGGATAGTACAAACAAACCTCTTTTGAGGAGCATGTAACTGTGAATGGACACAAACCCACAGAGTACCCTGAACCTGGAGTCATTTGTCTGCAGGGGATACATATATGACCTAGAATATGGGTGCTATCCATGATCAGGAGTGTGCTGGTAAATGTTAAATAGCTAACAGTTTTTCCTCTGAATGTGAATATGGGGTTTTTCTCATAGATCCCTCCAAGGTTCAGGATTACTGCATTGTCACTAATGGAGAAGTCCATTACATTCAATTATACCACAGTGTATTAGTCTCTGTGTACAATGTTCTCCTGGTTCTGCTCCTCTCGCTCTGCATCACTTCCTGGAGGTTGTTCCAGTCTCCATGGAACTTCTCCACTTTATTATTCCTTTTAGCACAATAGTATTCCATCACCAACATATACCACAATTTGTTCAGCCATTCCCCAATTGAAGGGCATCCCCTCATTTCCAATTTTTGGCCACCACAAAGAGTGCAGCTATGAATATTCTTGTACAAGTCTTTTTCCTTGTTATCTCTTTGGGGTACAAACCCAGCAGTGCTATGGCTGGGTCAAAGGGCAGACAGTCTTTCAGCACCTTTGGGCATAGTTCCAAATTGCCCTCCAGAATGGTTGGATCAATTCACAACTCCACCAGCAATGAATTAGCGTCCCCACTTTGCCACATCCCCTCCAGCATTCATTACTTTCCATTGTTGTCATGTTAGCCAATCTGCTAGGTATGAGGTGATACTTCAGAAATGCAAAGGAAGGAGGACTTGCAGTCCCAGATCTCAAACTGTACTATAAAGCAGTGGTTATCAAAACAATTTGGTACTGGCTAAGAGACAGAAAGGAGGATCAGTGGAATAGACTTGGGGTAAATGACCTCAGCACGACAGTCTATGATAAGCCCAAAGATCCCAGTTTTGGGGACCAAAACCCACTTTTTGATAAAAACTGCTGGGAAAATTGGAAGACAGCGTGGGAGAGATTAGGTTTGGATCAACACCTCATACCCTACACCAAGATAAACTCAGAATGGGTGAATGACCTGAATACAAAGAAGGAGGCTATAAGCAAATTAGGTGAACACAGAATAGTATACTTGTCAAATCTTTGGGAAAGGAAAGACTTTAAAACTAAGCAAGAGCTAGAAAAAAACCACAAAATGTAAAATCAATAATTTTGATTACATCAAATTAAAAAGGTTTTGCACAAACAAAACTAATGCATCCAAAATTAGAAGGGAAGCAACAAATTGGGAAACAATCTTCATTACAAAAACCTCTGGCAAAGGTCTAATTACTCAAATTTATAAAGAGCTAAACCAATTGTACAAAAAAATCAAGGCATTCTCCAATTGAAAAATGGGCAAGGAACATGAATAGGCAATTTTCAGTTAAAGAAATCAAAACTATTAATAAGCACATGAAAAAGTGTTCTAAATCTCTTATAATCTGAAATTTTTAAAAGCTTTTTTTTTTAAAGCTCCAAATGCATTAAAATTTTCTCCCTCGCCTTTAAAAGTCTAGACCAGTAATGGTGAACCTATGGCAAAGGTGCCAAAGATGGCACTCAGAGTGCCTCCTGCCAGAGTTCATTACTAGAAAGGCAGAGGGTCTTGGGTGGAGTTGGTCCCCTTTACCTCTCCATCGTGCCTGATCACATCATTTCACATCACCCACCCCTTTGCCCAGCAGCCCAATGGAAGTGCTTTCTCCCTCCCCTGGCACTCGATGGAGGGAAAGTGCATGGCATACAGTGGGGGGGGGGGAGGGCATGGCCCAGCACTCTTTCACTCTTTCTCTAAAAGGTTCACCATCACTGGTCTAGACAATCAACAAAACAAGAAATGAAATCCTGATGTATAGCTTGACAATTTTCCAGGAATAAGTATTCACACTGAAAATTTAACAATTGACTCTGAAGCTGGCTCTAGCATACCCCTGATATGATTGTAAGAGAAAAAGAAGGAATTCCCTGTTTTAGAAAAGAGACCTTTGGCTATAGCATTGGCTGAATATGGAGGTTCAGAATCACACATTTAAAAGATAAAAGTGTTTATGAGTGTTTTAGCAGAACTCCTGAAAGGAAGAGAAACAACTATATAACCAAGAAGAAATCCCTGATAAACATAAAGAGCCAGCTGAGCCCAGAACAGTCATTTCTTATTTTCCCTTGCAGGCAGAAAGCAACAGCCTTAAAAGAAAAGGAAACCACCACCAAGTCTGTTTCTGGGGAAACTCTGGAACACAGTGTGGGGCAGTGAATTTTCCAGATCTAGATTATTGGAGTTCTAAGCACCCCATTTTAGAAAAACTAGTTGCTGAGTGTCTAAAAGAGAGTGATCAGAGGCAGCTAGCTGGCTCAGTGGAATAAGAGCCAAGGCTAGGAGGTCCTGGGTTCAATTCTGGACTCAGATACTCAGACACCACGACCCTGGGCAAGTCACTTGACTCTCATTGCCTAACCCTTACTGCTTTTCTATCTTGGAATGGATACATAGTATTGATTTGAAGATGAAGGTTAAAAAATAAAAATAAAAGTGATCGGATTTGGTTGAGAGGTTAAGACAGCTTGGTTTTTCCTTGCTCTCTAGTGCCACCTGGTGCGTAAAAAGAAATTCTTGTTGGAGTCATGGACAGTATTCCAGATATATTCTTGGTAGAACAGAGCACAAGAGAACTCTATTACTCCTCTTATTCTCAACACTATACCTCTCCTAATGCAGTGGGTAAGGGATTTAGTACTAAATTCTTGTTTCCTTTCCTTTCCTTTCCTTTTTCCTTTCCTTTCCTTTCCTTTCCTTTCCTTTCCTTTCCTTTCCTTTCCTTTCCTTTCCTTTCCTTTCCTTTCCTTTCCTTTCCTTTCCTTTCCTTTCCTTTCCTTTCCTTTCCTTTCCTTTCCTTTCCTTTCCTTTCTTTTCTTTTCTTTTCTTTATTCTTAACACTATACCTCTCCTAATGCAGTGGGGAAGGGATTTAGTACTAAATTCTTCTTCCCTTCCCTTCCCTTCCCTTCCCTTCCCTTCCCTTCCCTTCCCTTCCCTTCCCTTCCCTTCCCTTCCCTTCCCTTCCCTTCCCTTCCCTTCCCTTCCCTTTCCCTTCCCTTCCCTTCCCTTCCCTTCCCTTCCTTCCCTTCCCTTCCCTTCCCTTCCCTTCCCTTCCCTTCCCTTCCCTTCCCTTCCCTTCCCTTCCCTTCCCTTCCCTTCCCTTCCCTTCCCTTCCCTTCCCTTCCCTTCCCTTCCCTTCCCTTCCCTTCCCTTCCCTTCCCTTCCCTTCCCTTCCCTTCCCTTCCCTTCCCTTCCCTTCCCTTCCCTTCCCTTCCCTTCCCTTCCCTTCCCTTCCCTTCCCTTCCCTTCCCTTCCCTTCCCTTCCCTTCCCTTCCCTTCCCTTCCCTTCCCTTCCCTTCCCTTCCCTTCCCTTCCCTTCCCTTCCCTTCCCTTCCCTTCCCTTCCCTTCCCTTCCCTTCCCTTCCCTTCCCTTCCCTTCCCTTCCCTTCCCTTCCCTTCCCTTCCCTTCCCTTCCCTTCCCTTCCCTTCCCTTCCCTTCCCTTCCCTTCCCTTCCCTTCCCTTCCCTTCCCTTTTTTCTTTTCTTTTCTTTCCTTTTCTTTCCTTTTCTTTTCTTTTCCTTTCTTTTCTTTTCTTTTCTCTTTTCTTTTCTTTTCTTTTCTCTTTTCTTTTCTTTTCTTTTCTTTTCTTTTCCTTTCTTTTCTTTTCTTTTCTTTTCTTTTCTTTTCTTTTCTTTTCTTTTCAAAAGCAATTACTCCAGATTGTTGACATATTAAGTTTAATTATGACTGGTCCACTAAGAGCCCTAGGTCTTTATCAAATGAACTGCTAGAATATGAATAAGTACTCAGACATTTCCTAGCTGTGTGACCCTGGGCAAGTCACTTAACCCCCATTGCCTAGCTCTTACCACTCTTCTGCCTTGGAACCAATATATAGTATTGATTCTAAGATGAAAGGGAAAGGTTTAAAAAAAAAGGATATGAACAAGTAGTTTTCAAAGGAAGAAATCTGTGCTATCAACAAATATATGAAAAAATTCTCCAAATCACTAATAATTAGAGCAATGCAAATTAGAACAATTTGGGTTTCATCTCATACCCATAAAATTGGCAAAAAGGAAAAACAAGTGTTGGAAGAGGTGTGGGAAACATATACTGTTGGTGGCGTTGTGAAATGGTACAGACATTCTGGAAAGCAATTTGGAATTATGTCTCCCAAGACCCAGAAATATCATGAATAGGTGTGTATGCCCTAATGAATCAAGAAAAGAAGAAAAGGAGCTATTTGTACTAAAAATCTACAGTAGTCCTCTTCATTATAGCAAAGAACTGGAAGCTAAGAGGGCATCCATTAACTGGGGCATGGCTGAACAAATTATGGCACCCAAATATTATGAAACTATTGTACTGCAAAAAATAACAAAAAGAATAGTTCCGAAGAGCCTGGGAAAATGTATATGAACTGCTGCAGAGTGGAATAATTATAATTAGAAGAATATATGTAATAACAGCAATATTATAAAGACCAACAACTCTGGAACACTTAAGGATTTTGATTTATGCAATGACCAACCATATTCCCAGAGGACCGATGATGAAACACCCACCTCCGGATGGAGCAGATATGGTCTCAAGATGAAGAATGAGACAGATGTTTTTGGTTACAGTCAAAAGGGGAATCTGTTTTGTTTGACTATGCATGTTTGTTACAAAGATTTTGTTTGTCTTTTTCTCAAGGGAAGGAGGGAGAGGAGAAGGAGAGGAGAGTTAGAGGTAGGGCTGCCAAGAAAAAAAAAGAAAAAGAGGAAAAGAGAGTTTTTGAAATGCGCGGAAGAGAATAGAAGGCAAGTCAGAAGCAACACAGACAAGCAGGACAGTTTTTAAAAGTAGCATGTTGGATGTATTACATACTTAAAAAGAAAAACAGCTGTGCCCAACAGAGATTTTTTTTCAATTTCACATACAATTAATTTTTTTCTGATTTATGTATATGAAAGGGGTAATTTTAAGGTGATATTTGTTAAATTCAGTTTTTTTTTTAATGTGGGAAAACCCTAAATCCTGTTTTTTGTTGTTGTTTTGGCCACTTGCTTCATGGGTAATCTTGGTTAAGTTTTGTAACCTTTCAAGGCCACATTTTCTTCATTTGTAAAATAAGGGAGTTGGACTAGATGACCTCTAATCTCTGATCCTATGTCTAGATGATCTCTGAAATCCCTTCCAGATTTAACTCGCTATAATCCTGTCCCCTGCCTTCTTCACTTCCACCTAGAATATGCTGCTTTCTCAGAGAAGTCCTCCCTTGCTTTCAGTCCACTGCTATTTGTAACTCTGTAACATAGAACTCAGATTATACTTCTCCCACTTGTAGCGAGACACCAGAATTCTGAGCAGGAGGTAGAAGTTGCAAAGAAACAAATTTCATCATGATATCAGGGGGACTTTCCTAACAATCAGGGTTGTTCAAAGCAGGATCAGCTACCCCAGGAATTACTACTCATCACTAGACATCATCAGGCAGAAGCTGGGTGAGAGGCTAAGATGTTATAAAAGGGCTTTCTACCTCACACCTTTCAGATTGGCCAATATGGCAGTAAAGGAATAAATGTTGGAGGGGATGTGGCAAAATTGGGACACTAATACACTGCTGGTGGAGTTGTGAACTGATCCAACCACTCTGGAAGGCAATTTGGAACTATACTCAAAGGGCTATAAAACTATCCTTTGATCCTGTAATACCACTACTGGGTCTGTATCCCAAAGCAATAATAAAAAAGGGGGAAAGATCTACTTGCACAAAAATATTTACAGCAAAGAATTGGGAACTGAGGGGAAGCCCATTAGTTGGGGAATTACTGAACAAATCGTAGTACATAGTGATGGAATACTATTGTGCTATAAGAAGCGATAAGCAAGATGATTTCAGAAAAAGCGGGAAAGATCTGCAGGAATTGATGAAAAATGAAAGAAACAGACCTGGGAGAACACTGAATACAGTAACGGCAATATTGTATAATGATCATCTGTGAAAACTTGGCTACTATAAGCACTGCAATTGTCTTGGACAGTCCTGAAAGATGATGGGGAATGCTATCCATCTCTAGAGAAAGAACTGTTGGACTCAAATGGATGTGGATCAAAGCAGACCATCTTTCACATCAGTGTATCTGAGGTTTTATTTTGGGTTTTGGTTATGTATGAGTGTGCTCTAACAACATTGACCAAGAGGCAAGTGTGTTTTACATGATAATAAAAATATTTTTAAAGGGGATTTCTATTTATGTATTTTAAAAAATATTTTCCATGTTTATGATTCATTTCCTTTCTCTCCTTCTTCCTCCCCCCCTCCCAGAACCAACAAGCAATTCTACTAGGTTGTACAAATGTTATCACTTGATACCTTTTTCTATATTATTTAATTTTGCTGTACAGCAATCTTTTAAAGCCTAAACCCCAAATCATATACCGATATATACATGTGATAAGTGATGTTATGTGTTCTTTTGCATTTCTACTCTCTCAGTGTGGTTAGCATTCTTTCCCATAAGTCCTTCAGGACTGTCCTGGCTTGTTGCATTGAAAGTTCATTAAATTGGATTTTTCCACAATGTTTCACTTTCTGTGTACAATGTTCTCCTGGTTCTGCTCATTTCACTCTGCATCAGTTCATGGAGGTTCTAACAGTTCATATGGAAAAACTCCAGATCATCATTACTTACAGCATAATAATATTCCATCAGCATCAGTTACCACAATTTGTTCAGCCATTTTCCAATCAAGAGAAACCCTCTCATTTTCCTTTTTTTTTATGCTACCACAAAGCACAGTTATGAATATTTTTGTACAAATATTTTATTATCTCTTGGGGTATTTTATTATCTCTTTGGGGTACAAACCCAGCAGTGCTATGGCTGGATCAAAGGGCAGTCTTTTAGCGCCCTTTGGGCATAGTTCCAAATTGCCTTCCAGAATTGCTGGATTAATTCACAATTCCACCAGCAATGCATTAGTGTCCCAATTTCACAGTAAAAAAAATGGGATTTATACATGAGTATGGATTGTTGAGGTCTTCCAACTGTGATTCTGGCTTGGATGCTCAAGGCTCAGCCAAGCAATTGTATCTTTTTTTATTTTTTATTTTTATTCATTCATTTATTTATTTATTTTAGTCGATTTAGAACATTATTCCTTGGTTACAAGAATCATATTCTTCCCCTCCCTTCCCTCCCCCACCCTTCCCGTAGCTGGCATGCAATTCCACTGGGTATGACATGCAAGCACTTATGTCTTAAGGGACCAAGTCCCAAGAGAGCAGAAAATTTGTGACAGCAGAGGAGCTTATCAGAGAGGACTTTCAGGGGCTGGAGAGCTCCAGGGTGAAGCTGGACTGAGGGAGTTGTCAGAAGGGAACCTCAGAGGCTTATCTGTCCTAGAATAAATCCATACAGAATACCAACAGAGCAGAGAGGTGGGCATGAAAGACTAGGGCTTTGGAGTCTTTTCCTTCTTGGGCTCAGATAAGGGAATGAATGACCCCAGAAACCACAGCAGACACTGGGTCCTGCAGTAGAGGGAGGCTGTTCCTTTCTTCAAAAGTTTAGGTAGTGGCAGTTAGAAAGCATTATAGACAGAATGCCAGGTCTGGAGTTGGGAGGACTCGGGTTCAAATGTGATCTTGGATACTTCCCAGTTGTGTAATCATGGGTGAGTCACTTAACCTCCATTGCCTAGCCCTTACTACTCTTCTTCTACCTTGGAACCAATACACACTACTGATTCTAAGATGGAAGATAAAGGTGTTTGTTTTTTTTTAATTGATGCTAAGACAGAAGATAAAGGTGTTTTTTTGGTTTTTTGTTTGTTTGTTTTTAAGTTTAAATAGCTGGGGGCAGCTGGATAGCTCAGTGGATTGAGAGTCAAACCTAGAGATTGGAGATCCTGGGTTCAAGTCTGGCCTCAGATACTTCTTAGCTGTATTGCCTAGCCCTTACCATTCTTCTGCCTTGGAGCCAATACACAGTATTGATTCCAAGATGGAAGGTAAGGGTTAAAAAAATTTTATATAGCCCCATGCTATAGGTAAGGATGGAAGGAGAGGAGTGGGTGTGTATGCCAGAATTACCTTACACACACACACACACACACACACACACACACACACACACACACACACATATACACACACCTCTACATACACAGGTATTTTTACACACAAGACATTTCCTATATACACACACAGGTGCATGCAAATAGGGACATCCTGATCCATGCAAGCATACACACAGGCATGTATGTATGCACATGGGCATTCCATACACACAGGCACAGGCACACATATGACACACAAACCTATCTATAGTCAGATGTCTGGGTGTGAGTGGGGTGCAGTTCTCATTCTTGTCTGCAGAGGGAGCCTCCTCCCCACCATTGACAACACCACTGGTCATGAGCAGAAGAGAGCTTCTACGCTTTGGCAAGTCAGGCTGGGCCAGCAGAGAGGGCCAGCCTCCTATAGGAGGGAGGACAGGCTACTGCTCTTAGTCTCTGTCCCTCTCCTGGATCCTCACAGGAGGCTTCTTCCCTTATGACCCCCCTCACCTCCCAAGTCTCCAAGAGTTGATCAGTCTGGGGGAGTTTTCATCTTGGGTGGCTATTATCAGAGATAATAATTGGCTAAAAATTATCCTGAGGCTGCTGTGAGAATCACTCCAGAACAGCGGAAAGAACTCCAGATTTGGAGTCTGGACTTCCCAGAATCACAGCATTTGAGAATTGGAAGAGACCTTAGAGGCCACCCAACTCAACACATACCCCGCTCTACCCAACACGTGGGCATCCTGTCTTGGTTAAAGACCTCCAAGGAAAGGAGAGCCCCACCCCCACCCCCCACCCCCAGCATCCCAGGCAGCCCATTCCTTTTAGGGCAACTCAGACTGGGTAGTTCTTCCTCACATCCGACCCAAATTGGTCTCTTTGCATTTCTACCTGTTGCTGACAGTACTGACATCTGGGGCCAAACAGAACAAGTCTCATCCCTCCTCCCACCTGACTACTCTTCAAATACATGAAGTTGCCTATACTGCCACCCCTGGGTGACACAGCTCCCTTCCAGGCTAAGCATGCTGGGCTCCTTCATGTGACAGATCCCTGGCTTTGATTCCTGACCAGGACATTGGTTAGTTTAAAAAGTTTCTGATCCTCTATTTCTTCATCCATAAAGTACAGCCCTTACCTCTTACTACCAAGAACACTTTCCCTTCAACCTTCCTTGAACACGTGCATGAGTCTCATTTTTGTCCCCATCATTTTACACCTGGCATTCCTCTATCTGTGCTCCTCGTGTTGTATCAGTTCTCAAACCTAGTAGGATGTAAGCTCCTTGAGGGAAGGCACTGTGCTGTTTTTATACTGGTGTCCCCAATTCCCCCTCCAATGTCTTTCTGTAACAAACACTTACTATGGGTAGGAATGGTGGTCAACCGCAAAGTCCTTCTGCTCTGTGGGCAGAAGACATGGGTTCAAATCTCACCTCTTATACCTCCTTCCTGTATGACCTTTGGCAAGTTCCTTTGTCATCTTACTACAGAGAAGGGTTGGCTTCTGGATCCCTTCCACCTCTGATTCTGCTAAGTTTTTATAATAAAATATTATTATATTTTTATATGTTAAGAACAACTCATGTAGAATATAAATTGCTAATAATAACTTGTACATGTTATTTCTATAGAGAAAGGGAGGTTTAATATTCTTCAATCATACGTTTCTATAGAGGAAGGGGGTTTAATATTCTTCTTCATTCATATGTTTCTATAGAGGACGGGAGGTTTACGGGAGGTTTAATATTCTTCAGTCGTATGTTTCTATAGAGGAAGGGAGGTTTAATATTCTTCTTCAATCTTATGTTTCTATAGAGAAAGGGAGGTTTAATACTCTTCAGTCATACATTTCTATAGAGGAAGGGAGGTTTAATATTCTTCAGTCGTATGTTTCTATAGAGGAAGGGAGGTTTAATATTCTTCTTCAATTGTATGTTTCTATAGAGAAAGGGAGGTTTAATATTCCTCTTCATTTGTATGTTTCTATAGAGGAAGGGAGGTTTAATATTCTTCTTCAATCGTATGTTTCTATAGAGAAAGGAAGGTTTAATACTCTTCAGTCATATATTTCTATAGAGGAAGGGAGGTTTAATATTCTTCAGTCGTATGTTTCTATAGAGGAAGGGAGGTTTAATATTCTTCTTCAATCATATGTTTCTATAGAGAAAGGGAGGTTTAATACTCTTCAGTCATACATTTCTATAGAGGAAGGAAGGTTTAATACTCTTCAATCATACGTTTCTATAGAGGAAGGGAGGCTTTTAATCCCTCTCTATAAAGGAAAGTGGAGTGGGGAACACCTACCTGTGAGAGAGAAGGTTGTTCCCAGAGGATAGATCAAGCCATGGGAAAAGCCCAGGGAGCATATCCCACATGGGGATCACCTTCCCCAACTAGGGGCGGATGGCAACTCCACAGATACCTTCTTGCCACTTAGAATCAAAGATTATCCCCCTCCTTGGCAGTTCCTGGGCTGCTGCCCCTATGGATGGTCTGAGTTCATAATTCTTGCACCAGAAAGTAAAAATCTCCGAGAGAAAGAGGACAGAATCTTCTTAGCAATGTCCAGAAGGAGGGAGAGGTTAATCCTGCCATCCTTGGTCCTGGCCAAGTTCCAAGTGGATTAACGAGTTTATTTCTGGCTTCCACATTTTAGAAAGGACCCTCAAAAGCTAGGTCTTGCCCAGAAGAGAGCAACTGCAATCATAAGGGGTCTTGAGAGGAAGTACAGCATGGTGGATAGAGGGCTAACAGCGGAGTCAGGAGAACTTGCTTTGGAATCCTACCTTAGACACTGGCTGGGTGACTTTGGGCCAGAGCACTAACCCTTTCTGAGACTCGTTTTCCTAAACTGTAAGGTGAGAGGGTTAGACTAGGTGACTTCTAAGGCCTCTTCTAGTTGTAAATCTATGATGCGAGGCTCCACTCTGGCTTCCATGTGCCGGGACCAGTGAACTCACAATGTAGGCATATTGTGCCTTCTGTGCCCCAAGCAAAGCATGCCCATCAAAGTAGCCATTGTGTTTTCCTCAACAATTGGTCCTAGGCTGTCAGCTCTGGCCCGTGGATGTGCAGGAAAATGAAGCAGAAGGGGAGATTGGGGGTCCCCTACCCAAAGGCTTCATTACTCTTTCATTCTGTCTCTCTCTTTGTCTCTGTCTCTCCTTCCAAATCACAAATTAATTCTCTGTTTTATTGATTGTCTAGACTTAAGAACGTGAAGGAAAAAAATATCATTAATGCAGACTAAACTTTAAAATGTGTTCTTTCTTTTCAGAGAGCCATTTGTTAAATCTCTACCAGCAGGCCCCTGGACATTGGTCCCCGAGGGACTTGAACTGCTTCAGTTGAAGGGCCAATTCTCTAGGAGCCCTATTACTTCTTAGTTCCAGGACCTTCCTTTTCGAACCCCTGATCTCCAGTGGGTGTAGGTAGAAACCAGGAAAATGCAAAGGAAAAGTTGGTATTATGAAAGTTTAGAAAGCACTTTCCTGACAACAGCCCTGTGAAATATAGACTATATACTCTCTCTTATATATATTTATTATTATCAATTATATAATTATCAATTAATATTATCAAATATATATCAATCTGTGTTATCATATTTTATTTATTTATATTTATATTTATTTATTTATATTTCTATATAAATAAAATGGTCATCCCAACCATTTTAGAGATGTGCAAACTGAAGCTTAGAAGAATAAAGTGACTTGCCAAAAATATCTCATAGAAAGTTGAAGGCAGAGACAGAATTGGAATTCGTAACATCATAACACCCATGTATTTGTTAAACAAATGATTGGAAACTTCAGACCTTGAGACAGCCACCCCTTGTTCAACAACTCACATGCTCTGCTACCTCCAGAGCCATAAATGCTGCCTCCATCCTGGAGTCAATCGAATGCAGGGATGATCTATGACTTTGGGTGGCATCATTTCTGGAGAAGTGGGCTGGAGAAGCCACCTCTGTGCTCTTCAGTTTTAGTATCTCCCAATTAATTCCCCTCCCACCAAATAAGACATAAGACCTGACTTCATCAGGTCTTCGCCTTCCCTTTGGCTCCCCCAAAGCTTGACTAGTTAATTCCTGTCTTCTGTCTTCTATCGCTGCCTCCCCCTCTACCGTATGCCGCCATTTGTTTACCTGGGAGTCAGATTTGGATTCTAACCTTTAACTTGCTATGTGGCCTTCAGCATGTTCCTTCCTGTCTGGGCCTTGGTCATATCAACATGCTACATAAGCCGCCCACTGCTCCTTGCCAGGATCAGGCTTTATCTCCCCAAAACTGGCACTGGGCACCGTAGTAACCTGATCCTTGTTTGAATGGCCTGATTTCTTTCCTTCTCAGTTCCATTTATACAACCAAGAGAGCAATTACCAAAACGATGTCCAGCCACCTGGGCTTTTCTCTGGCTGCTGGGGAGTGGGGAGGGAGAGGCTCTCTGAAATCCTAGGAAAGGGGCATCCATTGGATTAGTGCCTTCATTTTCATATCTCCCACTCACCGAGCCTGGGATTGTCCTCTGATTCTTTGGTGAATTCTGGAATTCTCTGGCGCCTGATCCACACTGTGAAATCCCCAAAGCTTGGTCTGCTCTTTCTCTGTCTCCTCCAAGCTGTGACTTATTTGTACATCATAACTTTAAGCCATTAGGTCCAAAGGAATAATGAACATATCAGAGTGTTAAAAGAAATGGTTAGGGGGACAGCTGAGAGCCAGGTCCAGAGAAGGGAGGTCCTAGGTTCAAATCTGACCTCAAACACTTCCTAGCTGAGTGACCCTGGGCAAGTCACTTGACCCCCATTGCCTAGCCCTTACCATTCTTCTGCCTTGGAACCAATACATAGTATTGATTCCAAGATGGAAGTTGAGGGCTTAAAAAAAAAAAAGAAATGGTTAGTACATTTGTTGGGTTAATGTCAATGACTTGTAAAAAAATTGAATATCATTATTTTAATAGGAATAAATTTAAAGTCTTACAGGGAGGAGGACCCGGGTGCAAATCTGGTCTTAGATATTTCCTAGCTGTGTGACCTTGGGCAAGTACTTAACTCTGGTTGCCTATCCATACCTCTCTTCTGTTTTAGAATTGATATTGAGAGAGAAGGTAAGGATTTTAAAAATAAAATAAAATCTTATAGGAGCTAAGGACTGGTATAAGGAACTTCAGGAAGGGAAATGCCCTCTACCAATTACATTCTGGCACCTTTGTAGCAATATATAACTTTAGAGACTTGTTTATATTCATGAGAGGTAAGTGACTTTTGTAGGGTCACATATAAGAGAATACTAAAGGTAGGATTTGAACCCAGATCTCCCTGACTAGAAGGTCCACTTTCTACTCACTATACTGTATTATCTCTCTATAATAAAATCTCATATTTGGATTTAAAAAATCAATATCATAAATTCAAGGTTGGTGAGGCAGAGGTAGACAGTGGTTCACCTGAAAAAGGTGGGTTTTTTATGGAACACCATCTTAAAACTGAGTGTGATCTTAGGTCTACTTAAGAGGAGAGCATCCAGAACATGGAAGTGAATAGTCTCACTATATCTTTCCCAAGCCAGAACACATCTATGGGATTGTGTTGAACTCTGGGCATCCTAGTTAAAGGAGGGCATTAATCACTGGCTATCCTCTGGAAGAGGACAACCAGGATAGTCAAGGGCTTCGCCTCTAGACAACGTCATAAAAGATTGGGTAGAAAGGCTTGGGGAGGCTCACCTAGAGAAGAGAAGACTTAGTGGGGACATGAAAGCTGCCAAGGATCTGAAGAGCTCTCAAGTGGGAAAATTGTTCTGCTTGGTTGTGGAAGGAAAAACTAGGGAAAATAGGTAGAGATTGCTCTAAGACTCATTTAAGCTTGATGCAAAAAATTTCCTAAAAGTGGGAGAGAGTAATATTGAAGAAAAACCTGCAAACAGAGGCAATGGATGGAAGTTTGAAGAGCTGTCCATCAAGGGGCATTCCAGAGGAGAATGTGACCCAGAGAAGGTAGTTAAAAGAAACCCCCAAACTGCTGGACAAATCTCTCTTTCTCCTGGCATGTGAAGGAGGAAGAACTGAGAAGATCCTTTCCTTGTTGGTTGCTGATTTCTCTCTATATTAACAAGAATTTATTCAGAAGATCCTTAAAACTGTTCGCCACATCTCTCATCTAAGACTCTATCAGTTTATTACTCAATTTAGGATTTACTTAAAATCAGGGAAAGTCCTAATCCCGCTCTCCTATCCAATTTCCCGTTCCTTCCCTTTCCTTAAAATAAACCCTTGTTCCAGCAATTTTAGAGTGAGTTATCTATCAGATATTCAGGCAACTTACTCAGTCTGAATTCCAGTTTGACTCCAACTGAAGAGACTAACTGAAATGGGAGGTGTAACAATTAAATTTAGTAAAACTTACTGATAAAAATATTATATTTTATGAGGTTTATTAAGATTATTAGAAATCAAGGAAACAAGAAATACAAAATAAGAAAAGCACATGCCTAGGGCACATTAGCCCATTCACAGCCTACTCACTATATGTTGCCTGCCAGGTAGAGAGCCATGTGTACTTAGAAGCAGAAGAAGAAAAGCTCTTAGGAGTCAGAGAGCCCTTTAAATACTAAATTGTGTTCTTGCACTCAGGTGAGATTATAGGGAATTCTGGGAAGTACCAAGGACTTCTGGGGATTGAAGTCTGGGGTTCAAATCTCCATTTTTACAGAGGGAGAGGGAGGAGGGAGACAGAGTCTGATTCCACCTTACCTTATTGGTCTATAGGCTTGCCCAGAATTCTTACATTACCATAATCCATCTAAAGAAATAACCACCTAATACAAAAGTCAAGGCTCCTCCAAAAGTAGCATAGGTGGCCTTGGGAGGATGGGAGTTTCCCTTTCACTAGAGGAAATCAAACAAAAATTCAAATAGGGGCAGATAGGTGGCTCAGTGGATTGACAGCCAGTCCTTGAGATGGGAAGACCTGGGTTCAAGTCTAGCCTCAGACACTTCCTAGCTTTGTGACCCTGGGCAAGTCACTTATTCCAAATTGTCTAGCCCTTGATGCAATTCCACCTTGGAACCAATATTAGTTCTAAGACAGAAGGTAAGAGGGATTTTTTGTTTGTTTTTTAAGAGATTTTATTTCCCCAATGTCATGTAATAACAATTTTCCACAAATGTTTTATGAAGTTATAAGATCCAAGTTGTTTTTCTTCCTTCCTTCCTCTTGTGGAGATGGTAAGCAATTTGATTTGGGCTATACAAGTATTTTCACGCAAAACATACTATCATAGTTCATCGTTGTAAGAGAATACTCACTTAAAATCAAAACCCCGAAATAAAAACACAAATAAACTAAAGTAAATAAATAGTATACTTTGATCTACATTCTGACTCCAACAGTCATTTCTCTGGAGATGAATAGCATTCTTTATCCTAAATCCCTCAGAATTGTCCTGGGTCATTGCATTGCTGATAGTAGCAAAGTCTATCACAGTTCATCATTACACAATATTGCTGTTACTGAGTACAATGTTCTCCTGGTTCTACTTATTTCACTCTGCATCCGTTCATGTAGATCTTTCCAGCTCTTTCTGAAATCATCCTGTTCATCATTTCTTAGAGCACAATAATATTCCATCACCATCATATACCACAATTTGTTAAGTCACCTCCCCAATTTGATATTCAATTTCCAATTCTTTGCCACCATAAAAAGGACTGCTATAAATATTTTTTACAAGTAGGTCATTCCTGTCCCTCCTCCATTTTCCTCTCCCTTTTAAAAATATTTTTGGGATGCAGATCAAAAGGTATGCAGTTTTATAGCCCTCTGGACATAGTTCCAAAATGCCCTCTGAATGGTTGGATCAGTTCACAGCTCCACCTACAAGGCATTAGTGTCTCAGTTTTGCCACATTTACTTCAACATTCATCCTTTTTCTCTACTGTCATGTTGGCGTGTGTGAAGTGGTAACTCAGAGTTGTTTTAATTTGCATTTCTCTAATCAAGAGTGATTTAGAACATTTTTTTTATGATTACTAATTGCTTTGATTTCTTCATCTGAAAACTGCTTGTTCATATCCTTTGATCATTTGTCAATTGGGGAATGGCTTGTATTCTAAGAAATTTGATGTAGTTCTCTATGTATTTGAGAAATGAGACCTTTATCAGAGAAATTTGTTATAAAATTTTTTCCCAGTTTGTTATTTCCTTTCCAATTTTGGTTACACTGATCCAATCATTCTGGGAGGTAATTTGAAACTATGCTCAAAGGGTTATAAAACTGTGTATATCCTTTGATCCAGGAATACCACTACTGGGTCTGTCTATCAAAGAGAAAGTACAAAAGGGGAAAATACCTACTTGTACAAAAATGTTCATAGCTGCTTTTTGTGGTGGCAAAAAATTAGAAATTGAGGGGATGTTCATAAATTAGGGAATGGCTGGACAAATTGTAGTACATGTCGGTAATGGAATACTATTGTGCTATAAGAAATGATAAGCAAGATGATTTCAGAAAAAGCTGGAAAGATCTGCAGGGACTGATGCAGAGGGGAATAAGCAGAACTGGGAGAACACTGTACATAATAATAGTAATATTGGACAAGGATTATCTGTGAAAACTTGACTACTCTGAGCAGTGCAATGATCTGAGATAATTCTGAAAGACTTAGGATAGGGAACGCCATCCACCTCTAAAGAAAGAACTGTTGGAGTCATATCTTTGGTTTTATTTTGGGATTTTGGTTATGTATGAGTATGTTCTTACAACAATGACCAATAGGAAGTGGGTTTTGCATGACAATAAAAAATGAAAAAAGAATCTTGGTTGCATTGGTTTTGTTTGTACAAAATCTTTTTAATTTAATAAAGTCAAAATTATTTATTTTGTCTTGTAATGTTCTTTGTCTTTTGTTTGGTCATAAAGTCTTCCCTTCTCCACATGTAGATATAATAGGAAAACTTTTCTATAGTCCTCTAATTTACTTATGGTATCCCTCTTTGTGTTTAAATCATATATTCATTTTGATGTTATCTTGGCATGGCACATGAGATTTTGGTCTATACCTAATTTTCTGTCGTACTATTTTCCAGTTTTCCCAGCAGTTTTTGTCAAAAAATGAGTTCTTATACCAAACGCTGGCATCATTGGTTTTATCAAGTCACTAGATTGCTAAGGTCATTTACCCCTGTATATATTTTATTTTTACCTAATCTATTCCATTGATTCACCATTCTATTCACAAGGTAATGGTTTTTTAAAAAAAGTTCAAATGATCATTTTCAGGTATATCATAGAGGGGATTTTTGTTTTTGAATGGGTTGGACCATATGGCCTCTGCAATCCCTCTGCCATTTCTGAAATTCTCTGATACTCCGATTCTGTGAAATAGTAGTCAGAGAGGTACAAGGAAATCAAGGGAGTATATTGTTTCTATTGCCAATGGAGGAGAGAGAATTCAGAAGGGGACTTGGATTGGCAACAATGAATCTCTATTGTTACTGGAAGGTCAAGAAAGATGGCCCTTTGGATCTGGGAGTAATAAGGTTGCTAAATGCCTCCTTCCAGGGACCTTTTGAGAGAACAAGTTCAAGAGAGGGGTGGGGATGGAAGCCAGATTTCAATGAGATATCAATACTAATTTATATGCAAGAATAGATATGTCACAATCAAGGAAATCGGTGACCAGAAAGGAATGTGGGCTGGTCATGTAGCAGGAGTGAGGAATAACAGGTGGACAGACAGTTCCACTGTATTCCTGGTACCTGAGAAATGGTTAAAGACCAGAAAAAGAACTCTAGAATTTCAAATGGTTTCTAGATTATCAGTCATTCAACAAGCATTTATTAAGTTTATCTACTTAATTAACTTTAAAAAGAACTGCTTCTAATTTTGTTCATTAATTCAATGTTCTTTTTCTTTTTTATTTTAATCTCTTCTTGAATTTTCCTTGAGTGGAAGAATTTAAAATGGTTTGATTAAATTTATGAGTTAAAAAGAATTATTGTGGTCACTGTTTATAAAATGAACTCAAGTCACGAGGCTGATCAATAGCTTTAGGAGCTTTATTACAACAAGGTAGACATTGTAAAGGGGGAAATGTAGGAAGGAGGTAGAAAATATTTCTTAGATAAATACTCTATAATTGTTGATCCAAAGAAATTCAGGTTGACTCCGATAAAGGCTCCCTCAAGTTCCAATCTCCAACCAGGAGCCATGGTAGTCTCTTCAGCAAGAGTCATACCAGGGCAGAATCAATCTCCAATGCAGAAGTCCAAGGCAAAAGAATCCCTCCAACACAGAAGTGGTCCGATGCAGAGACATCAACACATTAGTATTCCCTTGGCAAGAGCCACCAAGGCAATAGAAGTCTGAAGAATGCCCTCAGCTGGCTTTTATAAGCAGTTTTCCATGTCACTTCCTGTCTCTCTGGTTTCTCCTTCCTTTCAATGTGGGCTGGTCTATCACATCTCAGGAACCAATCAAAGTCTCTCAATTTGCCTGGCACTGGGGTAAGGGATGGGGCAGTGCTTGTGGTCTTTTAGGACTAAGTGTCAATGACTAAGCGTGAACTCTCTTGGTTAGTGATGTACTAAGTGTTAAGTAGGGGTACTTCAAGTCCCTGGTTGATTAACTTTAAATAGACAAAGGAAATAAAAAATCCCTTTCCAGTAGTGAGGAATTTTGTTTCCTTGTTACTTGAGTTTTTTAAATTGCATGACCAATTCCCCAATTTGTACTTTCTTCCTTTTGGGAGATAATAAGCCACAACTTATGGTATGCAACCAAAGCTGCTCCGAGATAGAAATTTATATCCCTAAATACCTTCATCAACAAAAAAGACTTTAAGGGAATAGACAAATATAATTCTACTACAGAACCCCTTTTCCCTGTGGAGAGTGGTCAGTCACTGGTTGCAACTTCCTGCTTTCCCTCCTAGCAGGAATCAAAGTGTTCCTTGAAAGAAGGTCAGGGGAGGAGACTCTGGAGATATCTATTTTTGCCTCCCTTTGAGCTACATTTAAACTAGCTCATATGTACACACATAACCTAAATGGAGAAAACAAGACAGAAAAACACCCATCTTACACATACATATGCATATTTGTTGAGCATTGGTTATTAAACATTTTTCAGCACACTACTAGATATTACAATTCTAAGAACCCATTTTTTCTTATTCTCCCATTTAATGTAAAAAACTCAATTTGATATATTTCCTTTGTACTATACAACTATATTTACCTTTCTATGTTTCTCTTGGTGCCTGTATTTCTATTTCCAAATATCTACCATACTCTGGTCTTTTTCATCAGAAATGCTTAGAAATTTTTTATTCTACTAAAGATTCTTATTGGGTTTTTTTGCCTATAAGATTAGACTTTGTTTTGCTGAATAGGTTACTCTTGGTTATAAATCTTGTTGCTTATATTTTACAGTGTTATAAGCTCTCCTTTTCTGGGTGGCTACTAAGTCTTGTGTAATCCTGATTGTGGCTCTTTAGTATTTGAATTCCTTTTTGGCTTCTTGGAGTATTTTTTTTAACCTAGAAGATCTGGATTTTGATTATGATAATCTGAGGAGTTTTCATGTTGGGTTTTCTTTCTGGAAGTGATTATTAGATTCTTGCTATTTTCATTTTGCCTTCTGGATCTAAGAGTTCTGGGCATTTTTCATTTATACTTTCCTGAAACATAGCCAGACTCTTTTCTGTTAATAATTTTTGGGGATTCTGATAATTCTTAGTTGATTTCTCTTTGATCTGTTTTCCAGGTTAGTTGTTTTTAATATGTCTCATATTTACTTCTTTTTTTCCCTTTAAGTTAAAAAAATTGATCATTCTTGTTGTATTATTGAATCCTTGTTTTCTGCCTGGCCCATTATAATTTTCAGGGCATCCATTTGTTGAATAAAATTTTCCACTGGCTATTCTAAAGCAGTGGATTTCCTTACCATCCTTTTCTCTCTAGTTTTTCCATTCTGTGTCTCTTGTTTCATTTCCTCTAGGTACTTAGTGTAGTCAGGAATTTTTTCCTCCTCTGAGGGTTTACCTGGACTTATTGTGAGTTCTCTATCATCTTAGAAGTTGATTTCTTGGCCATATTTTAAATTAAGGTGCTTCCTCATGGCCTTCAGAATTTTTCTGCCCCTAAAGGCTCCAGGAGTGGCTGCTTGCATTCTGTCCTTTATAATTCTCTCTGTACTTGTCTCTGCAAGCATCTCTGTAGCATCTCTGTAGGATTCTATCATGTCTGCATTGTCTCAAATCCCTTTTGCCTGGATCTCTGGGTTGGAAGCAAGAGTCTAGAGGTTATTTACTTCATGACCTAACTGAGTGATACAACTCTAGAGTCCAAATTGTATGCTTGCAAAGGATCTGGGATCCTCTGTATCTTAGAATGCCTCTATTCTCCCACTGAATTGAGCTGATACTTGAAAAAAAAAAGTCAAGGAAACTAAGAGATAGAGGTAAGAAAGGAGAGCATTGTGAGGATAATCAATCAATAAAAACTTATTAAGTGTCTACTATGTGCCAAATGCTGTGCTGTGCACTGGGGATAGAAAGGCGAAAGACAATCCTTCAAGGAGTTTACAATCTAATGAGGGAGACAACATGAAAACAAATATACAAAGTAAGCTAGATACAGGATAAATAGGAAATGATTTGCTGAGAGAAGCTACAGCCAGTAAAAAAGTTTTGGAAATAGAAGGTAGAGCATTATGTATATGGATGAGGATATAGACCAATATACCTGGATTTCAGTTGTAGTGATGAGTAATATAAGAGGAAGGGAAAGATAGGAAGTGACCAGACCGTCTTCATCTTCCCATAATTTTGATGATGGTGGTCCACTAGCAGTACACCGTTGCCATGTGACTTTTATTTAAGGGATTCAGTTAGTCAGTAAAGAACTCTGAAGTTTCCCATTGCTTGTCCATTAAACTATGTGATTTGGACAATAATTATCCTCTGACACCCAGCTCTCACTTGTGGCTCTCAGTAGCTGCTAGCATGCGGCAGCAGCCACACCCCGGGCAATGGCTTCGACAGGCCAGCTAAACCTTGTGAGGGTAGCCATTGGGTTGCCGTCGACCCCTGGTGAACCAGGGCTTTGCTCACCCAGCATGTGAAGACTACTTCAGCGGAACAGGCGGAAGAAACCAACAAGAAGGTTCAACGGCTGAGAGGGCGACGCAGCAAAGCACTGTGGAGTGCTTAGGGCGCATTGGAGCACAAAAGACAACACGGCCATCCAATGCAGCTGAGGAAGTCTCCAGGTGTAATGACTTTCCATGCCACTGGACCCAGGCTTCCAATGCCAAGAGAGTGGGACTCTGTGCATCGACTTTTCCACTTAAATCTTCATGCACAAGTGTCTGTGCACAAAAACGCACAAAGACAATTGTCATCCTCGGTTACCGAGAGACTACTACTACTACTACTATCCACTTGGTTTTTCCTGTGTGAAAATTTAGGACAAAATTTCTTGAATGACCTTATATCTCACTTAGCAGAATCAGGAATATCCTGGGAATGGAAACAACCATTATGATATCATCCATGAACAAGGACATACAGAGGACCTCATCACATATAAAGACCATCTAACAGTAATGCCAGCCTTGCTGAAACAGCAAGATACTCTCAGAGAGATAGCATGTTCCAGGCAAGTCAAACCACTACCATCACCCTGACTGCCATCTCTCCTCAAACCCTGATGAAGTCAAGCCAGGACCTTGAATTTAAGAGTGCCAGGAATAGAAGAGTTCTACTTAGATTTACTTCTAGCCTAGATCCTATCACTGAGGGAAGAAATCATTTGGGGAAAGGAGCCCACTTTCCTCATCACCACCACCTGCTGACCAACTGCCACCAACAGGCAGACAAACATAGAAGCCCTGTGAATGGCAGCACACCCAGACAGACTATCATTTCTACTTTTAGACCAGAGCTCACAGCCATCATTCCTGCTTTTGTATGTTCTCCTACTTCAGATACCTTGCAAATCAGTCACCCAATGCCCTCTCAAAACTGTCATACTCTGTATATGTAGTCTATTCTTATTTTTTCCTCTTTATTTTTTTTTTTTACTGCTCTTTCTACATTTTCTCTAAGCACACCCAGGACTGTTATTTGTATTTAAATGGGGTGGTTCTACTCTCAGTCACGAAGAGTCTGCTACAAAAACCTTTGGAAGGCTCTCCCAACTTTGATCTATTTTCTGTCTTTCTAACTTTTGTCTTTTAATGCCTTCAGAATAACTTTATTTCATTTCATCTCTTGCCAATTTTTTTTTGCTTTGAGAAGGCTATTTCTGGTTCTTTAAATCTTCATCAGTTTGTTCTATTTATTTATTTTCTTATTTGTTAATAAAAGCATTTATTAGCTTTTTCTCTAACTACTTTCCCCCAATGGAATACCAGAAAATAAAATCTCTTCATGACCAGTATGCATAAAGAGGAAAAATGAGTTCCCCAATTACCCAAGAGCAAAATTGCATTTCTCTTTCTGCATTTATGTTTTCCCCTCCTCAGCTATGTGACCCAGAATGTACCACAAAAGAGAAATTGTTTTGGATAAGATTAGGTAGAGCTCACAGGCAAGAAAGGTACTTATTAGGATGCTTAAATTGTTACAGCTGAGAGAATGTGTTCTTTAACATAGCCATTTACATTAGACCAAAGAAAGTAGCTTCTTCATTTTTCAGTTAGTTAATCAGTGTTTGCTAAGTCTCTACTACAAGTTTCATAAATTGGAAAAAGAAGGGGAGGAATTCTGGAAACTGTTCAATGCTTATGAGCTTTCTTTTGCAATCTTAAAATAATGGGGAGAAGGTTGGTAGTGAAGAATAATTCCATAACTGTCCAAGAGGCATCATGAGAGAGGCCAAAAAAAAATAATAACAGCAAACAGGACAAAATGGAGTTCATTTCCTTTTTAGAATCCAATTCTGACATCCCCTTTTGTCATCTTTGCCAATATGATGAGTTTGTGAGGTAGCCTCTCAGAATTGCTTTAATTAGCACTTCTCTAATTATTTGGTGATTTGGAGCATCTTTTTTTCATTTAGTTGTTAGTTTGAGTTTCTCACTTTGACCATTTATTGGGGAATGGTTCTCAGGCTTGTACATTTGAATCAATTCCCTAAATATTTTGGATATGACGCTTTTAACAGGGGAAAAAAAACCTTGCTACAAAGGTTTTTATTTTTTTATTTTCCCAAGTCTTTCAAAGTTTCCCTTCTAATTTTTACTTTACCAGATGGTTAGGGTCTTGCCAAGCTTTTCAAAAGTTGTTCTTTCTCTCCTCTGATTTTTGCTTGTTAATGATTTGGCATTGCTCACAGTCTTCTCTCATCACCTGTAGGGTCTTAGAAATTTGCAAACCAGTGTTGCCCTGCACTATTACATGTATCTGCTTGGCAATGATTCTTAGTTGTTTTTAACTTCTTTTAATCTCTTCATTAAAGCAATTGACCTACAATAGTTAAAATTCTGTATGAAATTATCTTCAGATTAAATGTCTCTTTATTCAGCTTCCTAGTTTTCAGTTTCAGTAATTTGTCTCATCTCTTCCATTTAAAATGTTTTTCTTCTAGCTTTATATTAAATCCAATCTTTGCTCTCACAGGTAAATGTTCTGACTTCCACAGATGGCTAAATTTGGGAGCAACTTTCACATTTCGGATCACAAATTGTGCTAAATTAATATTTGTGATGTAAGAAATGATGAAGATAAAAACTACAGGGAGGCATAGGAAAATTTATATGAGCAGATGCAAAGTGATATAAGGAGAACCAGAAAAACAATTTGCACAATAAACAAACAATGTAAATGAGAAAAGAAACAATAACAAAAAGAAACCAAGTACTGTGTGATTATATATAATAAATAATAATATAATCCTTCCTTCTTTGTAGAGGCGGAGGGGTGGGGTTGGTAGAACATTGCATATGCTCTCAGACTCAGATAGTATTTTGAGTAATTCAACTAAACTGCTTCTCTCATCCTTCTTTTTCTTTGTTATTAAAAAAAAACCCTCTAAGAAGGGGAAAATATATATTTGGAAGATGAGCTAATGTGAAAAGAAAAGGTATTAAAAAGGTGACTTGATTTAGATAGAAGATAATTATCGTTTTTTATTCCCTTCTTACAACCTGGTGCTTCATGAGATTTAAGATTTGGAATGCATTTTTATCAAACCTGTGAAGCAGATAGGGATAGGCAATGGGTGGAACAGAGGCTCACCTATCCAGATAATGTCACATGTTCAGTGAATGTTGTAAACAGTGATAGGAAGTTGGGAAAAGGAGAGATTAGTCTGGATGGAATCATCTCAGAGAGTTTCCTAAGGGAAGGAGGACCAGCATGGAGAGATGTCTAGATATCTCCCCTTATGCATAAATTCGATTTGGATCAGCTGGGGTGGAGAGGAAGGGTATACTGAGGAAGAACAATCAAGGCAAAGATGGAAGTGAGCATGCTGGTTGATACTGTCTTATTCCTGTCATTATGGACTCAAGTCTTGGGAAAAGCAGGAATTGGGAAATCTTAGCCAAGTCTCTTCTACATCAGTCCTGTGGTGATGGGGCCATAGTGACCAAATAGAGGATGTTGGTTCATAATATAATTGTCTTATCAATGCATCCTGTAGAGTAATCAGTAAGTCCTAAACTGAGCATTCATCAAAGTATTCTATTTTGGGAGACCCCTTTAAGCTTCTTTAAAATGGACTGACTCAACCATAGGATGAGTCATTGCTGCATTTAAACCCAATGGTAAAAGAATTCATTCATATTATGTAAAGTGAGGAGGACCTGAAGGATGCTTCCTTCCTCACTCTGCCCATAAGCCATATAACCCCAGAAATGTAACCAAGTCTTGGGCCTTTGTATTCCTTCTTTTCTGTTTGAGGTAAAGAGAGTAGCTCTTTACCATCTCTAAGCTGCTTGGGAGTACATGCCTTGGAGATGTAGGAACTCAGAAATCCAGGCCAGATGTTGCAGCCAGATGCAGATAGCAACACCTTGAGTATCTAGGTCCAGGATTCCAGTCCAAAAGAAGGCAGCCCCTCTTCCCCCCTCCATGTGTGTATATGTGTGTGTGAGTATATACATATATGTATATCTCCAGAGTGGAAACTCTACTTTCTATACCTAGTATACCTGTTATCTCTGTCTGTCTGTCTGTCTCTGTCTCTCTGTCTGTCTCTCTTTCTCCCTCCCTATCTGTCCCATCTTGGATGCCATGTGTGTGTTTGTGGGTGTCTGATTAGTGAGTGATTGGATCCGAGGGTCGTTATAGCTATGGAGAGTGGGAGTGAGTCTGCTAGGGAGTCTAGGAGCTAAAGAGAAAGAGTGAGACAAGGAGGAGGTCAAAGTGGAGGCCAGAATGCCTCCAGAGAAGTATTGTTAGGATCCGAGTCGTCGCCAACCACCAAGGAAGACCCATAGACGATGCAATCAAGCAAAAGGGTCATTTATTGATCTGGTGCGCACCAGGGGAGTTCAGGACAAGAGTTCCATCTGTAGCTCCTGAGGGCAGATGTTTTTATACCCATCACCCGCCAGCATATCTCCCGCCTGGATACATGGCCCACAAGTTCCTCCTGGAATCTGCGGCTAGGGCACTGACCCATTTATGTTCTCTGCCTCTGTTGCAGATGCTCTGCAACGATATGTGCTGCCATGATTGAGCATTTTCCTGCTTGGGCCTCCCTCATTCCCCAATTCTTTTTCTTTTAGTGGGCAGAGGGAAGGCACGTCCACTGAGGCAGCTCATAGCCCTCGGCCCGGGGCTCGTACTATTGTCGGAGGGCCAACACCTGGACGGCATCCAGGCGCTCTTTCACAAACTGAACAAGGAGGTTGAGAATGCAGGGGCCGAATGTCAAGAGTAGGATTAGGATGGTAAGGGGCCCTATGAGGGACGTAACTAGAGTAGTGAGCCAGGGAGAAGAGTTCAAAAGGTGGGCGTACCAGGGGCTGGCAGTTTCTCTCTCCCTCTGCTGGGCTTCTAGACTCTCTCATAGCTTGCTCAGAGAGTCCCTGATCATCCCCAAGTGGTTAACATAGAAGCAGACGGCCTCAGCCACTTCCTAGCTGTGTGACCCTGGGCAAGTCACTTGACCCCCATTGCCTAGCCCTTACCACTCTTCTGCCTTGGAGCCAACACACAGTATTGACTCCAAGACGGAAGGTAAGGGTTTAAAAAAAAAACATAGAAGCAGCATTCTTCGCCCAAGGCTGCACAGAGACCCCCCTCCTTAAGGAAGAGGAGGTCCTAGCCTCGTCTATTTTGAAGGGCAACCTCAGCTAAGGAGGCATGGGACCTCTCAAGGAATTATAGCCTAGCTATCCGCATCGACTGCCTTGAGGAGGTGGCGGTACCCCTGTGTCTGCGTGGCAAGGGCAGCGATGCCCACTCCTGCCCCTGTCACTGCTAAGAGGGTGGCTATGGTGACGGCAATGGTACCAGGTTCTTTCTTCCATCGCCTGGATGATATGCGATCCATGTTTGAAGGAGGTCCTGATCGGTATAATAGGTCACCTGGGGGACTATTGTCGCAAGAACACAGAATTCAAGGCTGGCATTAAGGGAGGCGGGAGAGACACAAGGCTGGAGGCCAGAGTGGGAGCACAGCCATCTCGCCCCTTGAGGGCCTGCGGCAGTGATAACCACAGTCATGGGGACCCCATTTCACTGTCAACCAGGAGTCACAGTTCGATGGGGTCCATGGGTTGCAGCCATGCCGGGTATTCCCTCCAGTGACTATAGTCTTACACCCCCAATGGGAACAATAGTATTAGTTTGGCTGGTTGCAGTAAGGTTTCCCAGGGTTAGAGGCAGGACAAAGGTAAAATACTCCCGTGTTCTTACAGATGGTTTCAGGGGTTTTACTGGGGGGCCACGTATGTCCTTAGGTCCCCATATAAGGTTACAAGTCTCGGTTTGAAGACTAGGAGTCCCTGAGGTCACGACTGTGGTAAGTACGGTGGAGTGCTCAAAGCTGATGAGGGACCATTTCCATGGTTGGTGGGAGGACCCTGCCTGTAGAATGGAGAGAAAACAAGCGAGAGAAAGGGGGGGGTGGGGGAGGGTCATGCTGTTCCGTGAAGTTTAGGCTTCAGAGGAGTGTAGGGATAAGAAGTAGCTGTACAGACTTCAGTAGCCTTTGGCGGGTCTGCGGCTCTCACATGGGAGTGGTGGATCCAAGGGCCGATTCCGTCGACCTTAAGAGATGAAGGAGTAACAAAGAGGGTTTCATAGGGTCCCTTCTACCGTGGCTGAAGGTTGGCCTTGTGGTGTCGCTTAACCCAGACCCAATCCCCGGGTTTAAAAGGGTGAGCGTTATGGGGAGGAGGTTGGAATTGCGCCTGGAGCCTCGGCCAGAGGTCAGACTGGATCTGAGAGAGGGAGAGAACAAAGTCCCGCAATGAAGGGCTACCGGGGGTTGCAGTTGGGAAAGCAGAGAGAATGGGAGGGTGGGGGGGAGATTGAGCCATAAAGGATTTCATAAGGGGTAAGGGAGAGGGGTCCAGGGATATTGCAGGCCTTAAAAATGGCTAGGGGAAGGAGCGTCACCCAGTCCTGGCCAGTCTCCAAAGAGAGTTTAATAAGAATCTCTTTTAGGGTTCGATTCATTCATTCTACCTGCCCCAAACTCTGGGGGTTATACTCACAGTGTAACTTCCATTTGACCCTGAGACCCCCTGCCAGTGCCTGTAGAGTCTTGGCCACAAATGCAGGGCCATTGTCTGAGCCTAGGGAGGAGGGCACCCCGAACCGGGGGACTATTTCTTCCAACAAGATTTTAGCAACTGCATGGGCAGTTTCAGTTTTCATTGCAAAAGCCTCAGGCCACCCCATGAAGGTGTCTACAAGAACTAAGAGGTACCGGAATCCAAATTTGCCAGGCTGCACTTCAGTAAAATCAAGTTCCCAATGCTCATAAGGTCGGGTGCTGCGAAGGTGGGTCCCGGGGTGCGACTTTGGGTTTGCTGGCCGGGACAGCTGGCAGGTGGTACAGTTGTGGACCAATTCTGTCAGGAAGGCCCGAGAGCCTTGAAAGCAAATCCGTCCTTTCCAGAGCAGTTCATGGAGTTTGTTAGCACCCATTTGTGTGAGATGGTGGAGGTGGTGGTCAAAAGTTGGCTGGTGATTCTAGGTAAAGGCAAGTTACTAGCAGGGTCCTGGAAGAAGGACCCAGTGGTCCGTCCTTCCTTCCCTCTTACCCATTGGTGGTCACTGTCCGAATATTGTGGAGGGTCCGGTGGGGGTTTGGGATGAGAGATGAGGGGCCCGGTGGCTCTGGGTTGGCCTGGAGAGGCAGCACTAGGGTCTGGGCCCAGTCCCGTGTTGCAGCTGCCTTAGCCGCCTCGTCTGCCCAGCGGTTTCCCATAGTGGGGAGAGACGAGGCACTTTGGTGTCCAGGGGTGTGGACAACGGCAACCGCACGGGGCTCCCAGACGGCTGCTAGGAGACCTTGGATGTCCTCGAGGTGGGCCACCGGCTTCCCAGCCGAAGTGACAAACCCCCTTTCCTGGTATATCGGTGCATGCACATGCAGGGTCGCAAAGGCATAGCGGCTATCAGTATAAATGGTGACCTGCTTGTCCTTTGCCACCCACAAGGCTGCTGCCAAGGCAACCAGTTCAGCTCTCTGTGCGGACGTCCCCTCGGGCAGGGAAGCGTCCCAGATGACCTGGCCAGTGTGATCTACTACCGCGGCTCCGGCCTTCCTACCTTGCGGGGACATGAAGCTGCTGCCATCGGTGAAGAAGAGGAGGTCCGGATTGGCCAGAGGGATGTCCTTGAGGTCAGGTCGTGCAGATATCGACTCCACAAGGATCTCTTGGCAGGAGTGCGTCTCGGTGTTGTCATCCCCGGTGGGGAGAAGCGTGGCGGGATTCAGGGTGGACACTACCCGGAAGGACAGCCGAGCCTCATTCAGGAGGAGCGATTGGTAATGGGTCAGCCGAGCATGGGACAGCCAGCGCGCCGGAGGCTGGCGGAGGACGCTCTCAATGGCATGTGAGGTGGTAATGAGCAGTGGCTGGCCATGTGTGGGTTTGTCAGCATCCTTGACCAGAAGGGCCACTGCTGCGATGATGCGGAGACAGGAAGGCCATCCCGCCGAGACAGGGTCGAGCCGTTTGGACAGGTAGGCCACCGGCCGGTCTCAGGGTCCCAGTTTCTGAGTGAGGACCCCTTTGGCCACCCCCCGACATTCATCAACGAACAGCTGATAGGGTTTCTCTGGTCAGGAAGGGCCAGGGCCAGCGCTTGCAGCATAGCCTTTCGGAGGTCCTGGAAGGCGATTTCCATGTCCTCCGTCCAGACCCAGTTTGAGGTTTCCCCGGGCGGCAGCATAGAGGGGCTTTGCTGTCTCTGCAAAGTTGGGCACCCAAAGGCGACAGTATCCCACAGATCCCAGGAACTCCCGTACCCGCTGGGGCGATGAGGGGGTGGGGATGGAAAGGATGGCCTTGGTCATGGCTGGGGTGAGCCAGCGGAGACCATCGTGCAGGCGATAGCCAAGGAAGGTGACCTCCTGGCGGGCTATGTGTGCCTTCTTGGCACTGACACGGTAGCCAGCGGCCCTGAGGCAGAGCAAAAGGTCCCTTGTAGCCTCCTTGCAGGATTCCTCTGTGGGGGAGGCAATCAGCAAGTCATCCACATATTGCAGGAGAGTCACAGTGGGATGTGATTGGCAAAAAGGTTTCAAATCTTCCACCAACGCGTTGCTAAAGATGGTCGGGCTGAGTTTTAATCCTTGAGGCAGCCTAGTTCATGTGAGTTGGATGGTCGAGTGGGTCTCAGGGGAGAACCACGCAAAGGCAAAGATGGGCCGACTGACAGCGGCCAGAGGGAGGGTGAAGAAGGCATCCTTTAGGTCTAAGGTAGTGTACCAGGTCAGGGAAGGGTGTAGATTGCTAAGGAGAGTATATGGGTTTGGGATGGTGGGGTGGACATTCTCAACACGCTTGTTGACTTCCCATAGGTCCTGAACGGGCCTGTAATCCCCTGTGCCTGGCTTACGGACAGGGAGGAGTGGGGTGTTCCATGGAGATTTGCAAGGCACGAGGATCCCGGAGGCCAGAAGGCGCTTAATGTGAGGTTGGATGCCATCTCTGGCCTCAGCTGACATCAGGTATTGTTTAACCCGTATAGGGGTGGCCCCACTCTTGAGGGGGATGATAATGGGTGGTTGATTTATAGCCAGCCCGACTCCCGAAAGTTCAGCCCAGACCTTAGGAATTGAGTCCACCCACAGCCGCACATGGAGGGGAATGTCTGGAGGGGCTGGGTCGGAATACAGAAGGTGTTCATCCTGGAGGGCTAGAGTCAGGACTGTGAGGGGGACCCCTAAATCATCTGTAAGGGACACGGTCCCGCGATAGAAGTGGATATGGGCTCTGATCTTGTGGAGGAGGTACCTCCCAATCAGGGGAGCAGGGCTCTCAGGGATGACGAGGAAGGAATGGGAAACTTAGCAGGTTCCCAGGTTGACAATCCATGCTGTGGTCCAGGGGTATCGGCTAGACCCCGTCACCCCTTGGACCAAGGAGGTTTTGGAACTGGTCTTCCCTAGGGGTGACAGGAGGACCGAGTATTCAGCTCCGGTATCCACAAGCATGGGAAGGGGTTTCCCCTCAAGGTAAGCCGTTACCCAGGACTCAGGGAGGGGGCCTGAGATGTGTCCCCCTCAGTCATCCTCAGCTAGGGTGATAACATTCGTGTTGGGCTGTCCCCAGTCTGCATTGGAGGGGCTATCCCGGCACCTTGGGGGGCCCTGTCAGCCTTGCCTCATCCTTCCTTGTGTTTTCTGGGGGCAGTGATGCTGCCAGTGCCCAATTTTTCCACAAAGGAAACAGGGGCCTCATGGGCGCTGATCAGGCGGTTGCCCCCCAGGGGGAGGGGGCTGGGTTAAGGCTGCCACGAGGACCCGGGTTGTCTTCTGTTGGGTCCTGATCAACTGCTTCCTAGCCTTCTCTTCCCTAGACTGGAGGTCCTGCAGATGCTTGAGTTCTCGGTCTTTGGACTCATTCTGTCTCTGTTCCTGTCTAGCAATGCCCTCCTGTCTCAGTCGCTCAGCTCGTTCCTCAGGAGTTTCGCGGGAGTTAAAAACTTTCTCCACCACCTTAAGTAACTTGGCCAGAGATTGGGCCGTAAATGCATCAGCCCTTGGGAGCTTCCTGCGAATGTCAGGGGCCAACTGGTTGACAAAAGCAAGAAGAACGGCTGTCTGGCTATTGGGCACTATTGGATCCACTGGGGAGTAGATACAGAAAGCTTCCTGCAACCGCTCAAGAAACGCGGCAGGGGTCTCCTCGGGGCCCTGCCTAACAGAATCAATTTTAGCCAAATTAGTGGGTTTGCAGGCCACTGCCCGAAGCCCAGCAAGGAGAGTCTGGCGGTAGGCCTGAAGAAGCTCCCTACCTTGATCAGTGGCGAAGCTCCAGTCAGGCCGTTCAGTGGGGAACGCCACAGTGAGGCGTACAGGGTCAGTGGTGGGTCTCCCATCGTCTCCAAGAACCAGCTTTTTACCTTCAGCAATGATCCGATTGCGCTCCTCACTAGTGAAGAGCGTGCGGAGTAATTGCTGACATTCATCCCAGGTGGGACCATGGATGAGAAAAACAGACTCGACCAGATCTATTAGTTTCTGGGGCTACTCAGAGAAAGGGGGATTTTGATGTTTCCAATTATACAAGTTGGAAGAAGTGAAAGGACAGTACTGGAAAATGAGGGGACCCCCTCCACCATGGGTCCAACAGTGTGGACTGGTAGGATGGTGGTAGAGGAGGGGGCTTCTGCTGGATCAGGAGGCAGCAGCTGCATTGAAGGTGCTCAGCCTCTGGTGCGATGAGCCAGAGGGGGGCTGGGTAAGTCAGCTCCCTGTACTGCTGCTGCCTCGTTTCCATCAAGAGGAAGGGGAGGGTATAACTGAGGGTTATAGGGAGGGGGCGGTAGAGGAGGGTCAGGGTGGGGTTCCTTGGGTGGTGGGAGGACCAGAGGCAGAAGGGGCTCTTCAAGGTTAGGCTTCTCAGGTAAGCCCCTGGATTTGGTCCTATCGTTTAGTGAAGCCACTAGGATGTGGACGGCTTCCATATAAGGTTTCAACCA
Organism: Monodelphis domestica; assembly: GCF_027887165.1. Classification (NCBI taxonomy): domain Eukaryota; kingdom Metazoa; phylum Chordata; class Mammalia; order Didelphimorphia; family Didelphidae; genus Monodelphis; species Monodelphis domestica. The sequence continues at coordinate 41,919,870 of NC_077227.1, forward strand.
GTGTGGGGGGTCCAAGGCTAAGTCTTGCCAGGTCAGGATGTAGGGGACCTGGTCTGGGTGCCTTTCTATCCCGGGGACCCAGATGGCAGAGATGATACTGTTCTGCCAAGTATCTCCTTGGGGCCACCCGCACCCAAAGCTGGGCCATTCCATGTTATGGAGTCTTCAACTTTCCCTTATGAACTTTCAGACTTAGGTTTGCAGCTCTGGACTTAAAGTCAGCATGTTGGAGGACCAGATCTAGGGGGATGGACTGGCCTTAACCCATATTGGGTCCAGAGGTAAAGGAGAGGATGAGGAGATAAATCAGAGAGAGTAGGATGAGGAGGTGGGTGATAACGAAGAGGTCAAAGAATCCCAATACCAGTGACCGCTTGTCACAGGCTGGCCGCCCAGTCCTTCCTGTGCGGCTAAAAAGACCCAGTGTGTCTATAAGAGTCACCTAGGGCTATAAGAGCCACCTAGGGCTACAAAAGTCACCTAGAGATCGCGGGGCATCCCCCAGTCTCTCATAGGGGTTCAATATCTTCCTAAGGGGAAATATAGTTGAGAAAAATCCCAACCTGACAGAATTCCGCCTTGGGGGACTCAAACCTCCCGAAAGTTCCAAGGTCAGTACATACCCTGGACCGTAGTCCTTCACCACCCCTCAGACAGATCTCAAGTGCTTTCCCTGGTTCCCGATTGGCTCCCTCACGGGTGATAAAAACTTTGGTACTGTAGGGTCCATTCTCAGAAACAGGTAGGAGGTTTGGACAGATGCCATGGGATGAACCCCTCACCCCAGAATGGGATGGGCCTTGAAACTTGGTGTAGGATATCCCTGTATGACCCGCAGGGCACGGAATCTCCCATCCACTAAGCCATATGTCCAGTGAGAGTCCTCCTCTCTCCCATACACTTTCGATCACCACACACACACACACACACTCCTCTCAGCTCACCTGAAGGTCCGGTCCAAGGCAGTGCCTTCAGCCCTTCTGTCAAGGGGTTCCGAGGTGAGGACAAAGCAGACAAGCCCCAAATGTTAGGGTCCGAGTCATCGCCCACCACCAAGGAAGACCCGTAGACAATTCAATCAAGCAAAAGGGTTGTTTATTGATCTGGTATGCACCAGGGGAGCTCAGGACAAGAGTTCCGTCTGTAGCTCGTGAGGGAAGAGGTTTTTATACCCATCATCCGCCAGCTTATCTCCCGCCAGCATACATAGCCCACAAGTTTCTCCTGGAATCCAAGGCTAGGGTGTCGACACATTCATGTTCTCTGCCAGGGGTCTTTTTGCTAGATGTTCTGCAACGATATGTGCTGCCATGACTGAGCATTTTCCTGCTTGATCCTCCTTCAGTATCAAGCAGAAGAAACATAGCAAACACCAAGATTGGGGGCTTTGATCTTTGTTTATTGTGTCAAAAGGAAAGACTTTTAAAGGGTAGACTACTAAGCATTACACCATTCCGGGGGGTGGTTGGGTGTTACTTTCCCACAGGATAATGTTTATAAAAATTATTTCACACAAGAATATTATCAGGATTGTTATTATGGATTGTAAGGGTTAAAAGTAGGAGTTCAATAAAAGTGAGGAGAGCAGTTGAATAAAACACTTAGTTTAGTTTGAGAAGAAGTACAAAGAGAAAATAGAAAAGAAGGCAAGAGAGATTATTGGTCCAATACCCTATGACTATACCTAAATCCCTAATACTATCTAAAATGTCTAATAACCTACCTCTAACTGTCTTCTGAGGACAGTTTCTTCTTGCCTGGTAAACACCAGCACTGCTCTAACCTACACTATCTAAAAATTGATTCACTAAATACCCATCTTCCTAAATAATCGATAGCCACCACCCAAGAATTACTTCAATCAATTTCTATCATCCAACTGTCATTAGCCAACTGCTATTGCCCTTGTCCTTCTCTCTGGAGATCCAGAGGCAAAAGCCCCTAACTATTTTGCTCCTTCCTTATCTCTCTCCTGGACTCCCTGGTAATGGAATCTTCAGCTCTGGCTCACTGACTCCTGTCAGTTCTGACCCACGTCAGTTCTGACCCACTTAGAAATCCTGCTCTCTTGCCTCTTTGGGAGACAGAGGGAAAGATTAAGAAAGTCCCTTTAACAAGAGGTAAGCAAATTGAGCTAATCTATTCCATATAATTTAGGGGAAAGAAAGTTTGATAATATCAGTCATGATATTACAAAGACTTCTTTGATCTTCAGAGTGAGGGGACTCAGGGTTTAAAGATAACCTTTGGTCTAGAGCAACAGTGCCTTTGTGTGAGAAATTGGGACCTTACTAGCAATCTCAGGCAAGCATGGCTGCTTTCCTCAGTGGGTCTAATTTGTCCTGTGTATATCCTTACATGCATGTATTCAGTCATTCAGTCCCTACTCTTCATGACCCTGTGGACATCAATGCTGTCCATGAGATTTGCGAGGCAAAGACATTGGAGTGATTTTCTGTTTCCTTCTTTGGTGGATTAAATTAAATAGAGGTTAAGTGACTTTCCCAAGGTCACACAGCTAGTGCATGCCTAAATCTGGATTTGAATTCAGGTCTTCCTGTCTCTGGGCTTAGAGCTCTATCCACTGAACCACCTAGCTGCCTCCATATGTGGGTGTATCTATATCTATGTCTACATATCTATATATATGTCTTTATATACATTTATATGTATATCTATATGCATATATAAATTTTATGTGCATGTAACAAGGTTGCTCTAGCCCCTGGCCCCACTCATGGGCTTTTTTTTGCAGTGCTCATTTATATTGCCAATTATACACACATACACACATATACATACATATACACATGTATGTATACATTACACGTGTGTATATTTTTAAAGTTAAGCTTCTGGACTTGGAACTGAATTCTTATCCTCTGAACTCCCCCTTTTCCATTTTAACAACAACAAAAATGGCTCCATCCATTCGCTTTTCCCTTCCCCAACCCCTCTAAATAATATACCTGCAAGAGCCCAAAATGACATCATGTTATGGCATAAAGAATTAAAACTATGTAAAGGACTTGGAGATAGTCTTTGAAGAGCTGCAGTCAGCTTTAAAAAGGCCTGTGAAATTTAACATTGCCTCGACTTCTTGTGTGCTGACATGTGTGTGTATGTCTCTCTATGTACATGTGTAGATAAATGGACATGTGGATATATATATACTCATGTGTTGGGATTACTCATGACCCCCATACCATGGAAGGGATAGACTCATGATCACATCCAGGCTGGTGGATCCTTGTGTACCTTCATGTGTACCTCATCCTTCGCTGAGAATCCTTGTGTACCCACCGCTGCCTAACTCCAGTCTGCCTATCTCTAGACAGTCAATTTTGGAAGGGGTGCATTGAAAGACCAGGTGTCAAACTGTTGGCTGAACATGTTGGCCTGGCAAATGGAGAGCAGAGTTCTTGGATTACTCCCCTGGGCTGTGAAAAAAGCCCAGTTGATCTTTTCAGATACTGTGGTTTTACTCTGGGGACACAGTCCATTCATTATTGAATATTTAGATGCTCTAAGTTCCACAACAGCCAAGTGTGTGTGATGTACCTTGACCATATTGCAAGATCCTGATCATTTGTGTCCTGAATGTATGATTACAAATAGCTGTTTAACTGAGGCCATGGCAATCAGTTCCAGGGCACAGCTCAGCTCCCTTCGTGGGGACAATAAAAGAGATGACTCTGCCCTTTCTTTCCATTCCCTAGATCATATTCTCAGAGTCTTTGAATCTCCTGATCATCTAATGGGATCATGTAGCCATCCAGGAGGAAACAAGGTCAGGGGTCTATGAAATTGGCTAGAACCTTCCTATTAATCTTAGTATTTAGTGAGAATTTTTTGCTCCTTCTCCCCACAAACCCTCATCATCTTCTCCTCTAGGGGGCTGAACATAGCTGAAATGACCTGGGCATGTCCTGGGAATTCTCTCTTTAGAAAACCACAATCACTTGAATTTTACTCATTGCTTAAGCCCTCAGGATCCACCTTCATGCATGACTTTATAGTTGCACAAAAGGGCACTGAACCCATTGAACTACCAAAAAACTTCTTTACTGAATTAGAAAAAACCATAACTAAGTTCATTTGGAAGAACAAAAGATCAAGGATATCCAGGGAAATCAGGAAAAAAAATGCAAAGGAAGGAGGACTTGCAGTCCCAGATCTCAAACTATACTATAAAGCAGTGGTTATCAAAACAATTTGGCTAAGAGACAGAAAGGAGGATCAGTGGAATGGACTTGGCGTAAATGATCTCAGCAAGACAGTTTATGAGAAACCCAAAGACCCCAGCTTTTGGGACAAAAATCCACTATTTGATAAAAACTGCTGGGAAAATTGGAAGACAGTATGGGAGAGATTATGTTTGAATCAACACCTCACACCCTACACCAAGATAAATTCAGAATGGGTGAATGACTTGAACATAAAGAAGGAAACTATAAGTAAATTAGGTGAACACAGAATAGTATACCTGTTAGACCTTTGGGAAGGGAAAGGTTTTAAAACCAAGCAAGACTTAGAAAGAGTCACAAAATGTAAAATAGATAATTTTGACTACATCAAATTAAAAAGTTTTTGTACAAACAAAGCCAATGTAACTAAAATCAGAAGGGTAGCAACAAATTGGGAAACAATCTTCATAAAAACCTCTGACAAAGGTTTAATTACTCAAATTTACAAAGAGCTAAATCAATTGTACAAAAAAACAAGCCATTCTCCAATTGATAAATGGGCAAGGGACATGAACAGGCAGTTCTCAGCCAAAGAAATCAAAACTATTAATAAGCACATGAAATATAATCAGAGAGATGCAAATCAAAACAACCCTGAGGTACCACCTCACACCTAGCAGATTGGCTAACATAACAGCTATGGAAAGTAGTGAATGCTGGAGGGGATGTGGCAAAGTAGGGACACTAATTCATTGCTGGTGGAGTTGTGAATCAATCCAACCATTCTGGAGGGCAATTTGGAACTATGCCCAAAGGGCAATAAAAGACTGTCTGCCCTTTGATCCAACCATAGCACTACTGGGCTTGTACCCCAAAGAGATAATAAGGAAAAAGACTTGCACAAGAATATTCATAGCTGCACTCTTTGTGGTGGCCAAAAACTGGAAAATGAGGGGATGCCCTTCAATTGGAGAATGGCTGAACAAATTGTGGTATATGTTGGTGATGGAATACTATTGTGCTAAAAGGAATAATAAAGTGGAGTAATTCCATGGAGACTTGTAAACCTCAAAATTTCTTAGACTTATAAATGTTGGAAATTTCACCATTGGGAAATTTCATACTTGAAAAATTTCCTATTGATAGTGGGTCTTGACTATTGGAATGTGAACCCCATTGGCATGGGAGGTTCCTTCTCCTACCTTCTTAAGATTACTTTAGGACAGAAACCCTTTGCTGAACAATGGAAAGGACTTTGACCTATGCTTAAGCATAGCACAGGAATTTCTTTGAGTCATGATTGATTTTAGAATTGATACAATGGAGATACTTGGAATCAATCTCCACCCTATTCAGTCCTAACAGGATTGAGTAAGGGCTGCAGCCTAGATCAAAATTTAATTATTCCAATCCCTACCCTACTCAGGTTAACAGGATTTAGAAAGGGCTGTAGCAAAGGAGCAAAGATTTAATTATTTGAAAATATGACCTCCAACAGACATGTGCAAAGCCTCTGGGCAGTCCTGGGTTAAGCTAGAGCCTCCATTGGCACAGGGAAATTGATGGACAGTGATTGGTAGATGTGAGAACTGAGGGGAGGCAACTTGGAGGGTTTCCTTAAGGATAGGGGGGTCTGAAGACTCGAGGTGGGGGTTGAGGAGTTGGCCGGAGTGGTTGCGGTGTGCTCTGAGAAGCTTGCTCTGAAGGAAGCTGAAGGTGGGGGCCTCTGAGACTGTTTCTCCATTTTGGTCACGTGAGTAATAGGGACTGATCTTTTTTCTTTGCCCCAGCTATCTAAGGGCTTGGGCCTTTTGGCCCAGCCTAAACAGAAGGGATATTTAAGCTCTATTCCCTTCTCTCCCTTTTTCTCTCTCTCTATCTCGAATTCCTTTCTTCCTCCTATTGTAATTAAACTCCATAAAAGATTGACTGCTGATTTGAGTTTTAATTTAGGAATTACATAGCTGAATTCCTTGGTGACCTTAAATTAACATATATCAGTTTTTTAAAGTGATTTCTATGTCACAGAATGGAACAACCTCCAGGAAGTGATGCAAAGCGAAAGGAGCAGAACCAAAAAAACATTGTATACAGAGACTGATACATTGTGGTACAATTGAAGGTAATGGACTTCTCCATTAGTGGCAATGCAATGTCCCTGAACAATCTGCAGGGATCTAAAAAACACTATCCACAAGCAGAAGATAAACTGTGGGAGTAAAAATACCGATGAAAAGCAATTGCTTGACTACAGGGGCTGAGAGGAAATGACGGAGGAGAGAGTCTAAATGAACACTCTAGTGCAAATACCAACAACATGGAAATGGGTTCGAACCAAGAACACATGTGAAACCCAGTGGAATTGTGCGCCTATGGGAGAAGTGGTGGGAGGGAGGGGAGGGAAGAAAAGAAAATGATTTTGTTTATAATGAATAATGTTTGGAAATGACCAAATAAAAATTTAAAAAAAAGGGCACTGACTCACACCCTATGGATCTTATTATGTCCCCAACTCCTCCATGGACTTCTACCCAAGACACATTCCTCCTCTCTTTACCTAGCTCTGGGGAGCCTAAAGTCCCTGAATCAGCCTGTACTTGGATCAAAGGATTCAGAGGATCTTGTTGTGTGGAGTGAGAAATTAGTGTGTTATTCTCAAGTTATCAATAGTTATTAATATCTAAAAGTTGGTGTCCCTCTCTCCCTTCCCCATCTCCTTATATCCTTACAAAAGCTTTATAGCTAGGCAGGAGTCCCAGGCTCCCCTTTAGATCCAGAAGTACCAGGATCAAATCTTAAATTTCAATATTGAGTGTCCTTTTGTTTTAGAAGACTCTCCTATTCTATCTTCTTCTAGGAGGTCAAGCCCAAAGGCTGGACTGATTCTCCATCAGTCCCTCCTAGATAAGCCACAACTGAACTACTTCCCTCCTAGTATTTGTCTCCAACTTCCTGGTCATTTAAAATGTTGATTTGCTTGGTTGTGTCCATAGTGAAGCTATTCTCCAATTTCTTGAAGATGTTAATTAGCTGGAGCGTGTTCTTTATAAAGCAGTGGCTTTAACTCTAATCAACATGCTATCTCTGACCCAGATCCTTTATAGCCTTAAGGATTCTCAGATAAGTAAGGTATTTTTCTGTGAATTTTGGGGCCTTTGTCTTGGATCCACAACTTGAGGCAGTGCCCCACATTTTCTCAGTAATCTCTTGGAAGCATCTGTCCTGGGTCCTTGGCTTGAGACAGTGCCCCTCCCCCTCATCTCTCTCTCTCAAAAAAGCATTATATTTTAAATGATTAATTTCCCTGGTCATCTATTTCTTTTTTAATAAGTGGTGAACTTGGAAATTTCCCCAGGGTCCTCTCAATTTCCACTCCACACACTAGGACTCCAGTTTTGAAGCCAGCTCAAAAGTTACCAGCTCTAAGTTATTTTGGAAGAAGTAAGGGAAATAAACATTTATTAAGCACTTAATATGTGCTGAGGTACCCTACTAAGCACTCTACAATTATCATGGCATTTAATATCCATAACAATCCTGGGAGTTAGGAATTATTTTCGGAAACTGAGGTAGATAGAGGCTAAGTAGTAGTCACTGTGTACTCTGAAGTTAACATATTTTACAAATATCTCAGTTGATCCTCAGGATAACCTTGTTAACACTCTATATGCCACGCCAGAGGTTCTCAAAGGATGGTCTGAGATCCTATTCACAATAAGATTAAGATGTTTGAATTTCTTAAAAACAAAACAAAACAAACAAACAAAAAAAAAACCCTTTACCTTCTGTCTTAGAATCAGTAGTAGGTCTCAGTTCCAAGGCAGAAGAGCAGTAAGGGATAAGCAAGTGTGGATAAGTGACTTGCTCAGGGTCATACAGCTAGAAGGTGTAGCCATGGGCTGCTCCTGAGATGTTCTAATTTCCAACATATTAAATATTAATAAATCTACCCCCCCAAAAAAACCAAAAGCTCTTTAGGAGGATCTTCAACAGTTTCAAAGATAAAGGGGTTGTGAGACCAAAAACTTTGAGAATCACTGAACTACACTGTTACTTCCCTTTTTGCCCTGGATAGTGGACTGAGCTTGTGCTACTCCAGTGATAGGGGGATGTATTTTCACAGTGGCATGGGCATTGTACCCCCAGGCGAACTGTAAGCAGGGAAATTCCTTTGCTCCTTGTGACACATCCTTGTGACTCCTAAACCAAAACATCTGATAACTCCTATAAGATCCTGAGAGGATTCTCATTCTCCAACTTGGATCATCCTTTAGATTTGAGATGGACAGAGAGATACACCTCCTTTGATATTGTATCTCAGACCTCCATCTGTCCTCTAAACTATGAGGGTCACCCCCATGTCTTCAGCCAAACCTTTCCCACCCTGCGCCTCAGTGCATACCACTCCAGAGTCTCATCTTCACAGTGGCACAGGGTCACGTCTTCACTGTTGTAAAGGGATAAAGACCCCAGACTTGGTAGGTGCTGGGGGAGGCAGCAGCTTTCCATTGATGCTATCCTCCTGACCAGATTCATTTCCTTCTAAATGAATAATTTCTCTTTTTTTATTTTGAAGCTAAGTTTCGGGGTCTTGCATCCTTGCAAAGGGTACCCTTCCCGAACCCTGGGGGTTCACCCCAAGCCCCCCCCACAACAACTACACAGCCCGATTTTTAACAAGACTCTACTCTGATTAGAAATGCTTTCTTCATTCCTGATCCAGAACCTTTGTGAGAAACTGCCAATATCTACAGGTAAACCCAACAGTCAGAAATGCCATCAAAAAGGCAGAGGTCCAGATACCATAGCCTGGGCATCCATCTGTTGTCTTCTACTAGCCTCCAGTTAGATAGGTAATGGATTCTGTACACAGTAGGTGCTTACTAATGTTTGTGGAGAGGCAGCTAGGTAGAATTGAGCACCAAGCCTAGAGTCAGGAAGACCTGGGTTCAAATTTGGCCTCTGACACATCTTAGCTATATGACTCTGAGCAGGTCACTTAACTCCCATTGCCTAGCCTTTGCTGCTCTTCTGTCTTAAACCGAAGAGAAGAGTTATAGGGGGGAAAATGCTTGTTGATTTGATCCTGAACTACTTTCTCTTTTATGCTTTAGAACCCCAGTTCCCCCATCCCTAAGTCCTGTTCCTTTTGGATTGCTGAATTGGACTAACTAGCTTTTATGATTCTGCCTTAAGTCATTAAATATGTATTAAATACCTAATTAATGACAATTGTCTACTATATTGGAGTATTGCTTTCATCACTATGTATATGAAGATAAATAATAATATAATATTGCTGTTAACTTGGAAATGGAACAGAACTAAAGTAGTTAGAAAAACCAAGTCTTTAAATCAGGAAAGGAATAAGTCCAATATTTGGCCCTTTTCTCAGTCTGGCACTGAAACTTTTACAAGGTCTCTACCCTGGACTCTGAAGACTATCTCTGGGAGTGACACCACACTAGATGATGACTCCAAGGAACAAAAGAATTTGGGGTACTTGCATGCCTCTTGGGAAACCGAGGTGTTATGGGGGTGCAGATGTATACCCCTGGGGTTCGGGAAGGATACCTTTTGCAAGAATTCAAAACTCCAAAACTTAGCTTAAAAAGAAAAAGAGAAATCCGAACCCCAGGGGTATACATTTGCACCCCCATAACAGAGGGACAAAGAAATATGATTGATTGACAATTCCAGGGTGACAAGGAAATGGGACCAGTCTTCAAACTACTGATCAGATACAATCAAGCTTGGGAAAGGAATCCTATCTAGAAGCTAGGGTATAAGGGAAGGGGCTACTTACAATGGTTACTAAAAGGATGGTCCCAAGTGTGGGTCTTTTTGGGAAAGGGTCTCTGATACAAAGAAGATTCCCTAAGGCAAAAGCAGTACTTAGCATCTGCTTAGCCCCACCTAACTGGGATTGTCATTAACATCCATCATTCAGTCTGAAACTGCTAGCCTGGGATTCCCTTCTGGGTGGATTCTCACAGGAACAGGGAACAAGTACAGACTTTGGGGTCTCCAATTTACTAGTTAGTCCTAAAACTTGGGGTTCATCAGATCTTACCAGGCTACAAGTTTGGGATTCCTAGATTCCAGGACAGTAGTTTCAATGAGCAGTATAAGCAGTCAAACCAGCTGGTGCCCTTTCTTTCCTAAGTCTACAGAAAGGCAGCATGTCGCTTTATTAACTACCAGCTGAAGAATACCACCTCACACCTAGCAGATTGACCAATATGACAGTAAAAGAAAATAATAAGTGTTGGAGGGGATGTGGCAAAATTGGGACACTAATACACTGCTAGTGGAGTTGTAAACTAATCCAGCCATTCTAGAAGACAATTTGGAATTATGCACAAAGGGTTTTAAAAGAATGCATATCCTTTGATCCAGCAATACCACTACTAGGTCAATACCCCAAAGAGATAATAAAGAAAAATACTTGTACAAAAATATTCATAGCAGCACTTTTTTGTGGTGGCAAAAAATTGGAAAATGAGGGGATGCCCTTCAATTGGGGAATGGATGAATAAATAGTGGTATTATGATGGTGATAGAATACTATTGAGCAATAAAGATTGTCAACTAGAAAAAACACAGAACTATTAAATAGTCAAAATCACTCTTTAATCAAGGAAAAAGGGGTTAGCGCTACTACTACGACAACAGAGCTGATTTCCAAGACTGCACCGGAGTCAAGACGCTCTGGTCACCAGCCCCTGGGAGTGCCACCGACTCAGGATGGACTCCCGGGGAATAAAAGAACTTGGGGAACCTATATACCATTCTAGGTGACCTGGGGGCTTTAGGATTAGAGGGACAGTTAGTTGATTGACTTTACAATGGTAAGAAAGGAAAATGAAGAGTTCTAGACAGGAATAATAGTGAGGGGCTGGGGCCCTACAATGGACACAAAAGGGAAAGACTCAGCCTAGGGCTGGGTCACCTTGGTCCTGGACCTTAGCCTAGGGGGAAGAAACCATTGGGACAATAGGGATGTTTAATATTGGATGGGATTAGCTGTTCCCACCCTAACTACCAGGAAGTTCACTGTCTGGTGAAGAGGGACCTTCCCTCAGGGGGAAACTCTCCTGTGACAAGGTCAAAACCTGGGGTTTCTATACTCCAACTAAATAAACTGGGGATCTCTATATTTCCATGTTGACAAGATTAATGAACTGGAGGAATTCCATGTGAACTGGGAGAACCTCAATAAACTGATGCAGAGTGAAAGGAGCGGAGCCAGGAGAACATTGTACACAGAAAGTGAAACATTGTGGAACTATCCAATATAAGGGACTTCTCTGCTAGTAGCAATGCAATAAACCAGGACACTCTGGAAGAGCTTAAGGGAAAGAATGCAATCCACATAGAGAGGAAGAACTGTGGGAGTAGAAATGCAAAAGAAGAACATAGGACATCAATTAGTGCCTTGGGCATTGTTCCCCCAGAAACTCAGGCAAATTATTATCAGGGAAATTCCTTTGCTCTCTTAGGCCCCCAACCCAAAACATCTGACATAGATCAAGAGAATCACCTCATCCATCTGTCCTCCAAATCAGGAGAACCACCCCCCAAGCCTTCCGGCAAACTCTGCCCCCCCCCCCCACACACACACACCTTTTGCTCCAGTCATGTCCTCACTGTAGTAGTCTAAAATCCCCAGAACTGATGTCTTCTGGGAACAGCTTTCCACCTATGCTGTTCCACCTAGGAGGCAGGCTTCCACCTATGCTGCCTCCTGGTCAGATTCAACATTACCTTCCAAATGAATAAATTTCTCTTATTTTTAAGCTAAGTTTCAGAGTCTTGCATTCCTGCAAAAGATACCTTTCCTGAACCCCAGGGGTTCACCTCTGCACTGCACAACATCAGCACCCAGCTTGAAATCTAGAAACCCCGAGTTTGTAGCAATTTGAGATTTGAAGTCCCCCAAGTTTGATCTAGTCACATGTTTCCAAGGAGGGAGATAGACCTTCAAGTATTTGGTGGTCCCAGTTAGTGGGGCTAACTCTGACCTAATCAGATGTTAAGTACTCTTTTGTCTTGGTAGTTTCTCCCATTGTGTCAAAGTCCTTTCTCTGGTAGCCCAGTCCTGGACTGGATCTTTCCCTTTTGTGTCCATTGGAAAGCATTAGCCTCTCCGGGATAATCTTCTTGTACTTCTCATTTCTTTGTAGCCACTTATAAGGCCAATTAGTTATTCTCCTCTGTCCTCAGTTCCCCAAGAGGTTTCCCCAAATTCTACAGTGCTTCGGAGCTATCTAGTGTAGTGAAACTCCCAGGGATACTGTTTGCCTTCGGCATGACTGGGTGGATACCTAAATAGGGACCACTATCCCTCTCCTGATTAAACACTTGGATTTTCTGACTATTTAAGAGTTCGGTGTTTTTTCCAAGTTAACTTTGGGGATATGATTTGGGGTTTAGGCTTTAAAAGATGCTCTATAGAAAAAATGAATACTATGGAAATAGGTATTGTCCACGGGAATCTAGGAGCCCCCAAACTTGTAGCCTAGAAAGATTTAAACCAGACTTTCTCCTAGTCCTTTGAGAGCTCCTCCCTGAGGGAAAGTCCTACTTCTCTGGTCTCAGACTAACAATAGACCTTAAAGTAATTTGAGTGGGAAGAGCTAATCCCATCAGATGTTTAGTATCTCTTTTGTCCCAATGGTTTCTCCCCTTAGGCCAAAGTCTGTTACTCAGATGGCCCAGCCCTTGGCTGGGTTTTTCCCTTTTGTGTCCTTTGTAAAGCATCAACCCCTCTTGGTTATTGCTGTCTGGAACTCCTTAGTTTCCATGGTTACCATTGTAAAGTCAATTGACTGTCCCTCTCATCCTTAACCCCGCAAGTTTCACCTAGAAAGGTATTTCAGTTCCCTAACTTTAATGACTCCTAGGAATTGTCCAATCTAGCATGGTTGGCTTTCCCAGGGTCAGTGTCCAGGGAGACCAGAGTTCAATCCTCAGCCTCTGTGTTGGCATCTGGTGGGCAGCTCTGGGTAGAAGCCTACTGTCCACTGAACCCCTTTCCCTTGATTAAAGAGTGATTTTTCTGGCTATTTAATAGTTCTGTGTTTTTCTAAGTCAACAGTATCAAGTGATAACATTTGTACAACCCACTAGAATGGGAAAGTAAATACAGAAAATATTTAAAAATAAAAATAAATACCAGTGCCTTTCCTCAGTTGATTACCTACAACGTTTCCTATCTAGCCTTTTTATACAGTTATTTGCATATTAAAACTCCCCATTAGACTATAAACTCCTTGAGAACATGGACTGTCTTTTGCCTCATTATATCACCAGTACTTAGCACAATGACTGGCACTTAAATGTTTATTGACTGAATCATTTCTATTTGCCCTCTGATAACTTTGGTTTGGTGGGTGAGTGTTCCTAAGCCACCCACATTTGAAATTTCTAGGAAAGAAATGAAAGAATATTTGTGTTTCCAAGAAAGATCTTGGTTCCATGCTCAGGCCCACTCTATGGGGAAAGCATTGATGGAAAAGTCCTCTCCATCTCACTTAGGAGTCAACAGCGTTGAGGAAAAAACCATTAATACCATTCTCTGAGTTTGTAGCACAAGTTGCCAGAAGCATTTTTGTACTACTCTTGCATAAATCTAAGCATTTCCTCCTTAGAGAAATGTCCAAATTAACAGATCTGGTCTCCCTACCAGGACTTGGGACATCACTCAACTGAACATAGACAATGACACAATCTATTCAAATAGAGTTTGGGATTAGCATTGCAGAACACTGGTTATTTAACCTTGAACCAGAACTACTGAATTCCTTCTCCCACTACTCCCCCAACAGATTTAAAAGACTAAGGCTTGGAAAGGTTAGTCATGGAGCCAATGTTTCAGAAGATTTCAGGTCAGCAAAGCTCATAAACTACGTAAAAAGTACTTTTCCTTCTAAGTTTGGTTTCCATCCTTAACCCTTATTTCCCCCAAATAGAATTTTTTATCATTGACCTTTTACATACTTTCCTAAAAGGAAAAATCCAGAAAAGATTTTAGAGTATAGTAATTATTTCTTAACATTTTAAATTTCGTGACTTTATTTTATTTAACTTTTTATGAATAAACAAGCGTTTTCTTTACCTCCCACCTCCACTGTCCTATTGAGAAAAAAGAAAAACAAAACTCTTGTAGCAGTTACACATAGTCAAGTGAAATGAATTCTAAACGAATTCTTACATTGGCCACATCCAAAAATATGTCTTATTCTGCACTCTGACTCTGTCAGGAAATAGGTAATGTACTTCATCACTGAACTGATCAGAGTTCTCAAGTCTTTACTTCTATTGAAACAAAATAAACTTTCATCTTGCCCCTTATCTTAACTCTATGTATATATTTCTGTTGAGGGAAAGAGTCTCATACCACTGGACTTCTGAGGCTCAGGATACATTCTTCCCCTGGGTGAAAACTCTTTTCGGTCCCTTGGAGAGAGATTAGCCAGGGCAAATCCAAACCCTATAAATATGTGATATAAGCACAAGCATTGTGGCTGTAAAACAAGGATGATTTTCTTTGCATCTCAGGTTAATTACACTTTGCTAGTGTTGAAACAAATGAAACAAATGTAGACAAATAGTACCTGCAATAGGCATGCTGTTTTCAGAGCCTCTCCTGGGAAGATACTACAGGGAGGACATGTCCAACTATATACTGGACATAATACATGTACATTTCAAAAGTGCATGCATATGCATATTCATAGCACATAGCAATCAATTTAAAGCAATAAACATGGCCTATGTGCTAATAGTAATAGTCCCTAACAACAAAGCAAAGCTATCTAGCTGCAACAATAACACTTAATAGTCTTTTCTATAAAATACAACTTGACAATAAGCAGTAGTGTATAAAAGAGGATTAACAAATAGACATTGCTAGAGTGTGAAAACATAAAATGAAATCAAATTAACATAATAGCAAAATAAACATAAACCTATTCAAACATGCAGTAATTTCCATACAGTAGCAAACTCATGTACTTATAATTATATGCAAGACACATTTCACATGAGCAGCTTCTAGATTGTTACCTAGATACTTGGGTAAGTATGTCTTCGGGTTTGTTTTATGTCATAATTTAGCCAAATGACTGGTTTAATAGGTCTCATTCTCTTGTCACCAAGAGATCTTTTGGCTCCTGTATCGGAACTAATAGTCAGTATTGGCTGACCATCAAGATCATTATAGAGCTTGTGTGTCAACGTGTGGGCTAGCAGTCATGTCAGGCTGGCTATTGGTGTGTTCGAGCTCTGTGGGTTGACTCTGTAGCCTTAGAAGTCTCTGTAGCAGTTCTGAGCAGGAAAGGAGTTGTTTCTAGTGTCAACATGGAAATCTAGAGATCCCCAGTTTACTTAGTTTAAAGGTATAAAACCCAGGTTTTGACCTTGTCACAAGAGAGGTTTCCCCCTGAGGGAAGGTCCCACTTCTCCACAATGGATATCCTGGTAGTTTGAGTGGGAGCAGCATCTCTTTTGTCTCTATGGTTTCTCCTCCTAGGCTAAGGTCCATAACCAAGGTGGCCCAGCCCTGGGTTTGGTCTTTCCCTTTTATGTCCATTGTAGGGCATCAGCCCTGTAAACCTTAAAATTTCTTAGACTTGTGAATGTTGGAAATTTCACCATTGAAAGGTTTCATGCTTGGAGGGAATTTCCTACTGATAGTGGGAACTCTATTGGAATGTGAACCCCATTGGCATGGGAGGTTCCTTCTCCTCCCTACTTGGGACTGCTTTAGGACAGAAACCTTTTGCTGAACAATGGAAAGGGCTTTGACCTATGCTTAAGCATAGAACAGGAAGTTCTTTGAGTCATGATTGATTTTAGAATTGATACAATAGAGATACTTGGAATGACAGAACCAGGTCTTGGAACTTCCAATCTCCACCCTACTCAGGGTAACAGGATTTAGGAAGGGCTGCAGCAAAGGATCAAGATTTAATTATTTGAGAATATGACTTTCAACAGACATGTGCAAAGCCACAGACCTCTGGGCGGTCCTGGGTTAAGCTAGAGCCACCATTGGCACAGGGAAGACATCAACAGTGATTGGTAGATGTGAGAACTGAGGGGAGGGAACTTGGATGGTTTCCTTAAAGATAGCGGGGTCTGAGGACTAGGGTGGTTGGAGAGGTTTTGCTCTGAGAGGTTGTGCTCTGAGAAGCTTGCTCTGAAGGAAGCTGGAGGTGGAGGCCCCTGAGACTGTTTCTCCATTTTGGTCACATGAGTGATAGGGACTCTTTTCTTTGCCTCAGCTATCTAAGGGCTTGGGCCTTTTGGCCCAGCCTAAACAGAGGGGGTATTTAAGCCCTATTCCCTTCTCTCTCTCTCTCTCTCTCTCTCTCTCTCTCTCTCTCTCTCTCTCTCTCATACCTTTCTTCCTCCTGTTTGTAATTAAACTCCATAAAAGGTTGACTGCTGACTTGAGTTTTCATTAAGGAATTACATAGCTGAATTCCTTGGCGACCTTAAATTAATATATATCAGTCTTTTAAAGTGATTTCTTTGTCACAGCCCCTCACTGTTATTCCTGTCTGGAACTCCTCATTTTCCTTTCTTACCATTGTAAAATCAACTGTCCCTCTAATCCTAAACCCCCAGTTCATCTAGAGTGGTATAAAGGCTCCCCAAATTCTTTTGTTCCTCAGAGTCCATCCTGAGTAGGTGGCACTCCCAGGGGTCAGTGATGTGAATGTTAAAAATTCTCAGACCCTACTTCATAAGATTTGGTTAAGACCATTCCCCATTTTAAACAATGAAAGAACTTAGATCAGGAATATGAAGACCTCTACTCCACCCCTACTTAAGCATGCTTTAGCGAAGAAACTCCTTGCTGAACAATGAAAAATACTTAAACCCATACTTATAGTAAGGCAAAAGTTCTTAAGCTGTGCCTATTTTTAGATCTAATACAAAAAGGTGCTAAGTACCTGTAAAGGTCAGGCAACTTGTGAATTTACAAGGAGCAAAGAGGTGAGAACTTACTCAGAGGTTTTTTCAGGTGTGAACTTAATCAAAAGTTATGTCTACTCTACTTAAGAATGGTCTGTCCTTTGGAAAATGTCTACTGTGATTGGTAGATGTGAGAACTTAGGGGAGGTGACATAGGAGAAAATTCCCTTTAAAAGGAGATCAAAAAGGAGGTCTCCAGCTGGGAAAAGCTGATTTGGAGGAGGCAGCTGGTGTCTCTCTGACCACTAGAATCTTGCTTGGACAAATCTTGTGGTGAGTGGATAAAAGACTGACTGATCTTTCTCTTAGGGCTTGGGCCTGGGTTGGCCAGGGCTGGCCTAGGCAGGCCTATCTTTTTCTCATTATTTCCTTTCTCTCTCTCTCTCCTTTTCTTTAATTCTTCATTTGTATTAATTAAAATCTCTATAAAACCCAGCTGACTTGGGTATATTTAATATTTGGGAATTTTTCCCTGGCAACCACCTTATATTTGATTTAAAACAAGACACTGTCTTGAAGCCATATTTTCTGCGGTCACAATTTAAGACAACCACTCTTTTATCTGTTACAGTTTATGACTCCCACTATTTTAACTCTCACAGTGACCAGGGCTTCCAGACTCTGTGCAGTCTCGGGAAGAAGCTCTGTTGTTGTACTTAGTAGCGCTAATAGCGCTAATCCCTTTTCCCTTGATTAAAGTGATTTTTGACTATTTAATAGTTCTGCGTTTTTTCTAGTTGACACTAGGTTCAGTTCTCCCACCTGCAATAAGCAGCTGGGTGGCTCAGTGAATAGAGAGCCAGACCTGGAGACAGGAGATGCTAGGTTCAGAAACTTCCTAGTTGTGTGTGTGAGATCCCTGAGCAAGTCACTTAATCCCAAATGCTTAACACTTCTCCTTTGGAATTGATACTTGGTATTTATTCTAAGACAGAAGGTAAGAGTTAAAAATAATCTATGTAATCTTTATTACTAGATGTCCGTATCTGGCCCAGAAAGCCTTTGTATAGCTGGTACACAATATCTTTTCCTTAGTCTTTGTTGAGTGAGTGTGCCTCAGTTCTCCCTACTTGTTCATGAGAAAGCCTAATGAACTCTCCTATGAGCAATAGGTGGTTGCAGTGAATGTTTTAATAGGGACCTTTTTATTCTCTGGAGGGCTACCCTGTTTGCCTCAGTTTCCTCCTTTATAAAATGAGCTGGTGAAGGAAATGGCAAACTACTCCAGTATCTTTGCCAAGCAAACCCCAAATGGGGTCACCAAGAGTCAGATGTGACTGAAAACAACTAAACAAAAATGTTGTAAATAGGTAAGTTGCTCTGTCTCTCAAAAACTCTGTATGAATTGGCTTTCCAAAGCCAGATCACCTGTGTGTTTGCCTCGAATGCCAAGGTTTCTCAGTATAACCTTGTCTCCATGTTGAAGGGCTTGACAACCCACTCTGACATCAGAGCTTTTTTAGTTTCTGTCCCAAATCTTCCGTGCTAAGGGCATGGCTAGTTGGTAGGCATCTCTCAGTTTCTCCTCTAAGTGAAAGATCTACTTAGAGTAGGTATTGCATCACCTCCTTCAGCTGAGGTACCAAACCCCAAATCCATAGGCAGGCATGGTAATTGTACGCATATTCTAGAAATGATACATGTTGACTTTATTGAGTCTTTTTGTTCCGATCTCAAAGTTTTGACATCTTTAACAGTGCAGGGTTAAGATGTTCAGGCGGTGGGTCTCCTCGAGCATCATAAGGAATAGTCTTTGACTTTTTGACATCGTGAGTGGCTTACTCTCAAAGTCTCTACTTCGGCCACAGTAATTCTAGTAAGGAATTCATATACTGACATACACTTTTTCTTTCACACCATAGAAACAGTAGATGCTTTGAAGTTCTGGTTGGGTAGGATTATGCGTACCTGCTGAAATGGCCAGTCACCACCAAGATATGATTCATATTTTAACTATCTCCTTCCACGGACGGAAAGTCAATTCAGACAAATGCCAGTCTTACTGGTACTTATGTGCTCCAAATATGCAGCAGGAGTTGGTAATATTTTCCTTTGTGTATATCAGGCACGGGTTTCAAAATGTATTCCCTCAACGTATGGGAAGCACAATTCCTCTCCCCCTGCACCTTCTCAGGCTCTGGGGAAAGGAAGAACATTAGATTCATTGCTTAGATCACAGTCCCCTTTGAGAATGCCTTCCATCCACTCTGTATACATCTTGTATATACAGTTGTTGTTGTTGTTGTTTTTCATTTTCTCCTGCTTTAGCATGTGAGTTCCTCCAGGGCAAAGGTAGAATTTTTGCCTTTATTTGAATCAGCATCATTTAGCCTAGCACACAGTAGGAACTTAATATTTGATTATTGACTAGCTGAGGTGACTTACCTAGTCACTCCGTAAGTTAAAGCTGAGACCAGCTCCAATGACTTCTGACCCCTACACTGCCTGCCTGCCATGTCTTTCACAAAGCCAATGCCCATGGGTAACTTCAATTACTGCTGTTAAAGCTCAATACGAATAATTAGGCCAATTGGGATTTCATTTCCAGACCATTTCATAACAGCTCAATCTCCTTATAAAATGTTTCATCAGTGAAATTGGCTCAGGACCCCTTCAGCTGGGGGAAAAGCCAGCTATGGAGAAAGACCACTAGAGAAAGCTCTTAAATCAGTGGCCGTGAGGTGTTAAGGCTGGAGGAAGGCCCCAGAGCTGTTTACTGCCAAGGCAGGGCTGGGTTGGATCTGGCTGAACTACATCCCAAAGGAGAATTCACCCTTTCCTACCAAAGCTACAGGGTGGAATTTTCTTTGGGCTTCTGCCTATTGGCCAGCCTTCATGTGTAGGCACTCATGAGAAATTTGGGCCAGAAGCCAGTTGGATTTTTCTTTTTCTCAGGGTGAATTGGCATTTGCTTAGAGAGGAAATGAAGTGCTTGGGAAATATGATTCCTACCATTACCGAACAATCACCCAGTGATATTAATTCAGTTTGGTTCCAGAATTAAAAATCTTTCCATAGAGAAGGAAGTAGTTTGACCTAATGGACAAAAGAGCAAGAGTCTAGAACATTCCCTTTTCATCCTAGCTCACCCTTCTTCTCCTAGACAAGGGGCTCCTTTCTCATCTCCATTGCTGTTCACCACAAGTATGCCACAGGCTCTGAATGCAAGGACAAAACCAAGCAGGGACCCCACTTAAGCCACAGCCCCATTTTCTTGAAAAGGGAGTGGGAGGTAGTGGGAAAATGGAGTGGAAAAAATGCTGGGTCTGCAATTGGATGAGACCAGGATTTAAATCCTATTTTTAAACATCTATTAGCTATTTGTCTTAGAAATGATACTATCTGGGGGCAGCTGGGTAGCTCAGTGGATTGAGAATCAGTCCTAGAGATTGGAGGTCCTGGGTTCAAGTCTGCCCTTAGATACTTTTAGCTGTGTGACCCTGAGCAAGTCACTTAACCCCCATTGCCTAGCTCTGACCACTCTTCTGCCTTGGAACCAATACACAGTATTAATTCCAAGTGGGAAGGTAAGGGTTAAAAAAAAAAAAGAATTGATAGTATCGATCCCAGAATGGTAAGGAATATGTCATGGAAGTCAAGTGAATTGCCACGGGTCACACAGCTCAGAAGAGGCTTATGCCATATATGAACCTAGGACTCTGAGTCTCCAGGCCTGGCCCTCTATCCACTGAACCAAATGTCCCAATATAACCACTATGAAATGCAGTTTTCTCATTTGTAAAATGATTACACCTATAGTTCTTTCCTCATTGGCACACTGCTGAGTGGTAACTAAAATGTTTCAGGAAAAGTACATTTTTAGGAACAACTAGATAGTACAGTAGATAGTGCCCCAGGCCTGGAGTCTGAAGGACCCAGATTCAGATATTGTCTCAGATATTTCCTAGCTGTGTGACTCTGCACAAGTCAGGTAACCTCATTTACCTAGCCCTTGCCATTCTTTAGTCTTAGAATTGATACTAACTCTATCAATTAAGAAGGAAGGAAGGAAGGAAGGAAGGAAGGAAAGAAAGAAGGGAGGAAATGAAGGAAAGAAGAGAAAGAAGGAAGGAAGGAAGGAAGGAAGGAAGGAAGGAAGGAAGGAAGGAAGGAAGGAAGGAAGGAAGGAAGGAAGGAAGGAGAGAGAGAAGTATGGAAGGAAGGAGGGAGGGAAGGAAGGAGGGAGAAAGGGAAGGAAGGATGGAAGGGAGGAATGAAGAATGAAAGAGAAAGGAAGGAAGGATAAAAGAGGAAGGAAGGAAGAAAGGAAGGATGAAAGAGAGGAAGGAAGGAAGTAGGGAGGGAGGGAAGGAAGGAAGGAAGGAAGAAGGAAGGAAAGGGAAGGAAGGAAGGAGGGAGGGATGAAAGAAAGGAGGGAAGGAAGGAAGGAGGGAGGGATGAAAGAAAGGAAGGAAGAAAGGAGGGAGGAAGGGAAGGAAGGATGGAAGGAAGAAGGAAGGAGGGAGAGATGGAAAGGAGGAAGGAAAGAAGGAAGGAAGGAAGGAAGAAAAGAAGGAAGGAAGGAGGGAAGGAAGGAAAAGTTCATTTTATATCTATTTCCTAGCTGGATTCATCAGTGGATGATTGTCCTGTAGTGGTAGGAATCCTATTTCCCAGGCACTTCATTTCCTTTCTAAGCAAATGTCTATTTACCCTGAAAGAAAGAAAAATCAGAATGGCTTCTGGTTGGAATTTCTCAAAAAATGCACACATATGAAGGCTGCCCAGGAGGCAGAAGCCCAAAGATAATTCCACTGAGTGTCATTTAATTTCCCTGAATCTCAGATTCCTTATCTGCAGCATGAGGTGCTTGGGCTAGATACCTTCAAGATGTGATCCAACAACCTTTCTGTTCTATGCTATTATGCACTGGAGGAAGGAGAAGCCTCATAGTAGTAAGAATGGAGAAAGAAGAGGGGAAGCTCCCATAAGCCATAGGAACTGCTTTCTCAAGGGTGTGGGAGGAAACATCTTAGCCTGCCTTAAAGAGGAGGCAAAAGCCTCCCTCTGAGGAGCTGGTGAGCCTCCTGGGAAGTGATTGCCATAATAAGAATGGCATATAGTAATTTAAATCTTATTATTTACATTTTACAGTTGTGGAAAATGATGGGGAACCTGAAGTAACTTATTTGCCTACAGTCACACAACTGGGAGGGAATGAATGTGGGGATGGTAGAATCGGGGATGGGGAAGACAGATGCCCCCCGTGCCCACTTCTGAGCAGTGGAGGAATTTGTGCCTCTCCCAGAAAAAACAGAAACCAGCATTCAAGAGCTCTCAGAGTGCTCAGTGGCCAAACCCCTCATTCCTGAGGTTTTTTTCCCCCCTTGACTTAGGCTGAATGTTCCCACTCTAGGGCCCTCTGTGCCATGTGTAAAAGAAGTGCTTTTTTTTTTTTCAACTTTATATTCCATGTTAGAATCAATACTGTGTGTTGGCTCCAAGACAGAAGAGCATTAAGGCCTGGGCAATTGGGATGAAGTGACTTGTCCAGGGTCACGCAGCTAGGAAGTATCAGTGGTCACATTTGAATCCAGGATCTCCTTTCTCTGGCTCTCTATTCACTGAACCACATAGCTGCTCCCAAGGGTGTTTTTTTTTTTTAACTTTCCTTTCTAGAAGTTCAGGCAGATAAGCCCATCTATATGCATCATCTCACTGTCATTTAAAAAAACAAACAACATTTCATGTTTTCAGAGGAAGCAGGGGAAGAGAAAAAGGGTAACAGTTATAGGAGATCAGTCTCCCCTTTCTCTTCCCCTTGATAGTGGGAAGTGGGAAGCTCCCCAAGCCTGGAGATGCACAGATCCACCGGTGGACTAGTCTAGGGAATAACTACCAATGAGAAAATTGACCATATGGTCAAATGCACAAAGGATTTCCCAGTATTGCTGAAATCACTCCAAGTCCCTGAATCTGGAGGATCCCATCTGGCTGAAACCCTGCCCCTCTCCCCATCACAGTAGTGGTATGAGGTAGAGGGAGGGGTTCTGCCTCCCAGGGAAATGAGGAGGCCCAGGGAGTACTTATTTCTCTCCTTTTCTAGAGATGGACAATGCTGCTGCCCAGGACCACTCTGTCAGGAGATTCTGGAGTTACAAATCAGGGCAGTTAGGTGGCTCAGTGGATTGAGAGCCAGACCTAGAAACAGGAGGTCCTGAGTTCCAATCTGGCTTCAGACACTTCCTAGCTGTGTGACCCTGGGCAAGTCACTTAACCCCCATTGCTTAGCCCTTGCTGCTCTTCTGCCTTGGAATCAATTGATTCCAAGGAGGAAGATAACGGTTTAACAAAATAAAGAATGTCTGAGTCAAGCACTCAATTATGTTCAGCTGTGGGGGTGAGTTAAAGGCAGGTACTACTACTGTTAAAGCATTTGGAGGCTAGCCTCTGAGTCTGAGTCTGGGGCAGCTGGGTGGAATCATGAGTTCAAATTCAACTTTAGATACTTATTAGCTGTGTGACTCTGGGCAAGTCTTTTAACCTCTATCTCAGTTTCCTCATCTATAAAACAGGAACCCTAAAAGAACCTACAGGATTGTTATGAGAAATAAATGGGATGTGCCTGGCACATAGTAAGAGCTTAATAAATGCTTGTTTCCTTTCTGGCTGCTTGCCTGCTTTCCTATCCATCTGCCAGCCCATTGACTAGGGGCTGTCTGCCAAGCACTGTACTAGGCACTGGGGGCCCAAGTCTGGTCACAGGCTGAATTGTGGGTGTATATGTTGGGGGGGGGAGGGTGGACCAGGGAGAAAGACCATTTTCTTATAGACTTGTGATGATGCCATTGAATGCTCAGTGGGAGTTAAGAACTCTTCCCCAGGTCATAGCTAGGAAGTGTTTTGAAGACAGATTTGAACCCAAGACCTCCTGTCTCCAGACCTGTCTATCCACTGAGCCACCTAACTGCCCCTTGCCTCTCTTCACTGGCATCCTGTGGGTCTGGGGCGAGGGGGGGGGGGAGTAGGAAGATGGGAAAGGACACATTGATGTTGCTGAGTGAACTATTTGGAAGGGGGTATGCGGAGTTTGTGAAAGAGACTCTAGCAAGCCCTCTTGAAGGGTTGGCTTTGGAAATATTACATGACAGGGTGATTGCACCAAGGAAGCAGCGTAGATGGCTTTGGCCTTGGATAAGAAGACAAGAAGCCTTTCCGAAGTTTGGCAAAATTCAAGAATATTTAACTCACTCAGTTTAGCAATAACTTAAAGGATTTAGGAGTCCCAGGTGTCTGGGAGAGTAGGTGCTGCATGGTGCCTGCACCCACTCATCCTTTATCTTTCCACTCCATCCCTTCATCCAACATTTCTTAAGAAGCTGCCTTGTGCAAGGCTGGGCACTGAAGGAGCATGTGAAGATGGAGAAGTAGGCTTCCTCCTCTGGGGTCAATAGTCCAGTTCACTTTCATGCACTTTCATGTAAAACTCTAGAGTTTCCCAAATGCTTTCTCCTCAAAGACCCTATGGGATCGGTAAGATCAATAGCATCATTCCTATTTTACAGACTGGGAAACTGATGATCATAGAGATTAAGAAAGAGAAAATCTGCATAGTATAATGAAAGTGCTAAATTTGGAGCTCATTAAGGCTATCTGCTAGGCTAGGAGTCAGGAAGATCTGAGTTCACATCTAGTTTCAGACCTTTATTATCTATGTGACCCTGAGTAAGTCACTTAACTTCTATCTGCCTCAGTTTCCTCATTTGTAAAATAACAGAATTACTCTGAAGATCAAATAAATGCATAGTCATTATATGGTCTATGTTATATACAATATTATACAATTATTATGTAATTGTATGATAGCACAGTACCTGGCACACAGTAGGTGTTAAACAAATGTTAGCTATCATTATTATTATTGTTTACTTCATACATGTTTTGTGTTTATATATCTGTTCCTATGTTGCTTCTCTCAGATGGAATAGAAAGTCTGAGCCCATCACTTGAGGAATAGCTAAACGAGTAATGGCTGTGGCACAGAAATGTAATGGAATACTATTGTGCTGTAAGAAATGATGAAGGGGATGGTTTCAGAGAAAACTTAGGAAGCTTTTTTGAACAGATGCAGAGTGAAGAACAGAAGCAGAACCCCAGAACAGCTTATAAAATAACAGCAATATTTAAAGACAAACAACTTTAAAAGACTTAGGGGGGAACTTCCAGTCAAGATGGCGGCTTAGAGAAAGCTAAAGTTCAGATCTCCGGAAAACCCTTCCCGACCGATCTCAAACTATAAGCTCCTAAGGCGCCGAAATTCAAAACGATCAACAGCACAGACCCTGGGAATCCTCCTCCTGGACCTGGACCTGAATCAAAAGGTACGGCCCCCCTCAAAAGCCAGAACCCAAGATCACTCGGACCTAAGGGGTAGGAGCGCAGAGTCCAAGGCTCCGGGAAGCCGCAGCCCCACCCCGCTCAGAAAGCAGAGTCGTCTGAAACAACAGCAACCCTCAGGGCCGACAAAACAGCCTCACGGCCAGCTATTCTGAAGGCAACTTCCAGAAAGCAACCCGACCCAGTCCAGTTGAGGGGGCACCTTAGCAACAGGGAAGCAGATAGAGCCGGGGGAGAGTGTGGCCCCCTGGTCTGACCCTTCCATTCCAGTTCCAGTGAAAGTCATTGCCTGAAGGCATACTTAGTTTAACCCAGGGAAAGCTCATAGAACCAACAATCTGCCCAGGACTAAAGCCTCTGAACACCAGACAGAGATAAGAAAAGCTAATCCACCCCATTCAGAGATGGCAAACTCCACAGAAGCACAGAAGCCCCAAAATCCCAAGAAAAATAAGAAGAAAGGGGCGACTTTGGACACATTCTATGGAGCCAAAATACAAAATACAGAAGAGATAGAAGACGATACACAAGAAAATGCTCCGAAACCTTCCAAAGGAAATGGAAACTCTCCACAAACCCATGAAGAATTTGAATCAGAAATGACCAAAAAGATGGAAGCCTTCTGGGAGGAAAAGTGGGAAATAATGCAAAAGAAATTCACGCATCTACAAAACCAGTTTGACCAAAGTGAAAAGGAAAACCAGGCTTTAAAGGCCAGAATCAGGCAGCTGGAAGACAACGATCGTGTAAAAGAGCAAGAATTAATAAAGCAAAGCCAAAATACCAAGAAATTAGAAGAGAACATAAAATATCTCACCGACAAGGTGACAGATCTGGAAAATAGAGGGAGAAGAGATAATTTAAGAATAATTGGACTTCCAGAAAAGCCAGAAATAAACACCAAAATCGACATCGTGATACAAGATATAATCAAAGAAAATTGCCCAGAGATTCTAGAACAAGGGGGCAATACAGCCACTGACAGAGCTCACAGAACACCTTCTACACTAAACCCCCAAAAGACAACTCCAAGGAATGTAATTGCCAGATTCCAAAGCTCTCAAACAAAAGAAAAAATCCTACAGGAAGCCAGAATAAGACAATTTAGATATAAAGGAATGCCAATCAGGGTCACACAAGACCTTGCAAGTTCTACTCTGAATGATCATAAGGCATGGAACATGATCTTCAGAAAGGCAAGAGAGCTGGGTCTTCAACCAAGAATCAGCTACCCAGCAAAACTGACTATATACTTCCAAGGGAAAGTATGGGCATTCAACAAAATAGAAGACTTCCAACTCTTTGCAAAGAAAAGACCAGAACTCTGTGGAAAGTTTGATACCAAAAAACAAAGAGCAAGGAATACCTGAAAAGGTAAATATTAAGGAAAGGGGAAAAAATGTTATCTTCTTCTTTTACTCAAACTCTCTTCTATAAGGATACATTTATATCAATCTATGTATACTAACATGTGGGGAAAATGTAATGTATAAATAGGGGGTAAAGAAAGACCAAATAGAATAATATTTCTCACACAAAGATTCACATGGGAAGGGGAGGGGAAGAAAACTCCTATAAGAAGGAGAGGAAGAGAGGATTTTTTACTTAAACCTTAATCTCAGGGAAATCAACTCTGAGAGGGAAAAACATCCAGATCCATTGGGATCTTGAAGTCTATCTTACCCAACAAGGGTAGGGAGAAGGGAAAACCAAGGGGGGGAGGGGGAGAGGGAAAACAAAAAGGGAGGGACTAAAAAGGGAAACATCAAGGGAGGGGACAAGGGGGACTGATTCAAAGTAAATCACTGGACTAAAAGGTAGAGCCAAAGAAGAAAAGGTTAGAATTAGGGAAGGATATCAAAATGCCAGGGAGTCCACAAATGACAATCATAACTTTGAACGTGAATGGGATGAGCTCACCCATAAAACGTAGACAAATAGCAGAATGGATTAGAATCCAAAACCCTACCATATGTTGTCTTCAAGAAACACACATGAGGCGGGTTGACACCCATAAGGTCAGAATTAAAGGATGGAGTAAGACCTTCTGGGCCTCAACTGACAGAAAGAAGGCAGGAGTGGTAATCATGATATCTGATAAAGCCAAAGCAAAAATAGAACTGATCAAAAGGGATAGGGAAGGTAATTATATTTTGTTAAAAGGGTCTTTAGACAATGAGGAAATATCATTAATTAACATGTATGCACCAAATAATATAGCACCCAAATTTCTAATGGAGAAACTAGGAGAATTGAAGGAAGAAATAGACAGTAAAACCATATTAGTGGGAGACCTGAACCAACCATTATCAAATTTAGATAAAAATCAAATCAAAAAATAAATAAGAAAGAGGTAAAAGAAGTGAATGAAATCTTAGAAAAATTAGAACTAATAGACATATGGAGAAAAATAAATAGGGATAAAAAGGAATATACCTTCTTCTCAGCACCACATGGCACATTCACAAAAATTGACCATACATTAGGTCACAGAAACATAGCACACAAATGCAGAAAAGCAGAAATAATGAATGCAGCCTTCTCAGATCACAAGGCAATAAAAATAATGATCAGTAATGGTACATGGAAAGCCAAATCTAAAACCAATTGGAAATTAAACAATATGATACTCCAAAACCGTTTAGTTAAAGAAGAAATCATAGAAACAATTAATAATTTCATCGAGGAAAATGACAATGGCGAGACATCCTTTCAAACCTTTTGGGATGCAGCCAAAGTGGTAATCAGAGGTAAATTCATATCCCTGAATGCTTATATTAACAAACTAGGGAGAGCAGAGATCAATCAATTGGAAATGCAAATGAAAAAACTCAAAAGCGATCAAATTAAAACCCCCCAGCAGAAAACCAAACTAGAAATCCTAAAAATTAAGGGAGAAATTAATAAAATTGAAAGTGATAGAACTATTGATTTAATAAATAAGACAAGAAGCTGGTACTTTGAAAAAACAAACAAAATAGACAAAGTACTGGTCAACCTAATTTAAAAAAGGAAGGAAGAAAAGCAAATTAACAGCATTAAAGATGAAAAGGGGGACAGCACCTCCGATGAAGAGGAAATTAAGGCAATCATTAGAAATTACTTTGCCCAATTATATGGCAATAAATATACCAATTTAGGAGATATGGATGAATATATACAAAAATACAAACTGCCTAGACTAACAGAAGAGGAAATAGAATTCTTAAATAATCCCATATCAGAAAATGAAATCCAACAAGCCATCAAAGAACTTCCTAAGAAAAAATCCCCAGGGCCTGATGGATTCACCAGTGAATTCTATCAAACATTCAGAGAACAGTTAATCCCAATACTATACAAACTATTTGACATAATAAGCAAAGAGGGAGTTCTACCAAACTCCTTTTACGACACAAACATGGTACTGATTCCAAAACCAGGCAGGTCAAAAACAGAGAAAGAAAACTATAGACCAATCTCCCTAATGAATATAGATGCAAAAATCTTAAATAAGATACTAGCAAAAAGACTCCAGCAAGTGATCAGAAGGATCATTCACCATGATCAAGTAGGATTTATACCAGGGATGCAGGGCTGGTTCAATATTAGGAAAACCATTCACATAATTGACCACATCAACAAGCAAACCAGCAAGAACCACATGATTATCTCAATAGGCGCAGAAAAAGCATTTGATAAAATACAACACTCATTCCTATTAAAAACACTAGAAAGCATAGGAATAGAAGGGTCATTCCTAAAAATAATAAACAGTATATATCTAAAACCATCAGCTAATATCATCTGCAATGGGGATAATCTAGATGCATTCCCAATAAGATCAGGAGTGAAACAAGGATGCCCATTATCACCTCTACTATTTGACATTGTACTAGAAACACTAGCAGTAGCAATTAGAGAAGAAAAAGAAATTGAAGGCATCAAAATAGGCAAGGAGGAGACCAAGTTATCACTCTTTGCAGATGACATGATGGTCTACTTAAAGAATCCTAGAGATTCAACCAAAAAGCTAATTGAAATAATCAACAACTTTAGCAAAGTTGCAGGATACAAAATAAACCCACATAAATCATCAGCTTTTCTATATATCTCCAACACAGCTCAGCAGCAAGAACTAGAAAGAGAAATCCCATTCAAAATCACCTTAGACAAAATAAAATACCTAGGAATCTACCTCCCGAGACAAACACAGGAACTATATGAACACAACTACAAAACACTCTCCACACAACTAAAACTAGACTTGAGCAATTGGAAAAACATTAACTGCTCATGGATAGGATGAGCCAATATAATAAAAATGACCATCCTACCCAAACTTATTTATCTATTTAGTGCCATACCCATTGAACTACCAAAATACTTCTTCACTGATTTAGAAAAAAACATAACAAAATTCATTTGGAAGAACAAAAGATCAAGGATATCCAGGGAAATAATGAAAAAAAAAAACACATATGATGGGGGCCTTGCAGTCCCTGACCTTAAACTATATTACAAAGCAGCAGTCATCAAAACAATTTGGTACTGGCTAAGAAACAGAAAGGAAGATCAGTGGAATAGACTGGGGGAAAGCGACCTCAGCAAGACAGTATACGATAAACCCAAAGATCCCAGCTTTTGGGACAAAAATCCACTATTAGATAAAAACTGCTGGGAAAATTGGAAGACAGTGTGGGAGAGACTAGGAATAGATCAACACCTCACACCCTACACCAAGATAAATTCAAAATGGGTGAGTGACTTAAACATAAAGAAGGAAACCATAAGTAAATTGGGTAAACACAGAATAGTATACATGTCAGACCTTTGGGAGGGGAAAGGCTTTAAAACCAAGCAAGACATAGAAAGAATCACAAAATGTAAAATAAATAATTTTGACTACATCAAACTAAAAAGCTTTTGTACAAACAAAACCAATGTAACCAAAATCAGAAGGGAAACAACAAATTGGGAAAAAATCTTCATAGAAACCTCTGACAAAGGTTTAATTACTCATATTTATAATGAGCTAAATCAATTGTACAAAAAATCAAGCCATTCTCCAATTGATAAATGGGCAAGGGACATGGATAGGCAGTTCTCAGATAAAGAAATCAAAACTATTAATAAGCACATGAAAAAGTGTTCTACATCTCTTATAATCAGAGAGATGCAAATCAAAACAACTCTGAGGTATCACCTCACACCTAGCAGATTGGCTAACATGACAGCTATGGAAAGTAATGAATGCTGGAAGGGATGTGGCAAAGTAGGGACATTAATTCATTGCTGGTGGAGTTGTGAATTGATCCAACCATTCTGGAGGGCAATTTGGAACTATGCCCAAAGGGCGACAAAAGAATATCTACCCTTTGATCCAGCCATAGCACTGCTGGGCTTGTACCCCAAAGAGATAATGGACAAAAAGACTTGTACAAAAATATTCATAGCTGCGCTCTTTGTGGTGGCCAAAAACTGGAAAACGAGGGGATGCCCATCAATTGGGGAATGGCTGAACAAAGTGTGGTATATGTTGGTGATGGAATACTATTGTGCTAAAAGGAATAATAAAGTGGAGGAATTCCATGGAGACTGGAACAACCTCCAGGAAATGATGCAGAGTGAGAGGAGCAGAACCAGGAGAACATTGTACACAGAGACTAATACACTGTGGTATAATCGAACGTAATGGACTTCTCCATAAATGGTGGTGTAATGTCCCTGAACAATTTGCAGGGATCTAGGAGAAAAAAACACTATCCACAAGCAGAGGATAAACTATGGGAGTGGAAACACCGAGGAAAAGCAACTGCCTGACTACAGCGGTGGAGGGGACATGACAGAGGAGAGACTAAATGAACACTCTAATGCAAATATTATCAATATAGCAATGGGTTCAAATCAAGAAAACATGTAATGCCCAGTGGATTTATGCGTCGGCTATGGGGGGTGGGGGGGAGGAAAAGAAAATGATCTATGTCTTTAAATGAATAATGATTGGAAATGATCAAATAAAATATATTAAATTAAAAAAAAAAAAAAGACTTAGGACCTCTGATCAGCACCATGACCAATCACAATTCCGGAGGACGCAGGAGGAAATATGCTCTCCATCTTCCCATAGAGATGTGAAGAATTCAGAGCATAGATTCACATGTGTACACAGAGAGAGAGACACACAGACATGGCCAATGGAAGAATGTATATATTTTAATGGGATTTTGTTTTTCTTTCTCAGTTGGGTGGGGTGAGGGAGGAGGGATGGGAGAAAGAGAAGGTGAATCTGAAAATAAAATAAAATTAAATTTAGAAACAAAGGCTATTAGTCATGAATAAGGTGACCGTTCTCATTTTTATATGAATTCCAAGCACTTCAGCACCTGGAACATAGTGAAGGCTCATTTTCTATTTATTTGAATTAATTTATAATACCATGAGGTCACAGATTCAGAGATGAAAGGACCTTTGATATCTTCTAGTCCAGCCTCCCCATTTTATAAACGGGGGAAACTGAAGCCAACTTGATCAAATTTGATCTGTCATATAGTCATGTAGATAGGGTGGGAGCAAACTAGGATTTGAACTTGGGGCCCAAGTTAAAATCCTAACTGTGATAGATATTTTCCCATGTGGGTGACCCCACAAGCATGTCACTTTTGTTCTCTGGAACTCAGTTTCCTCACCAAAAAAAAAAAAAAGGTGAGGGGAGGATTGGTAAAGATTACATTTCTAAATAGATGATCCTTGACTTGGCCAAAGACCAAGGTTGAGTTGGTTATGAAACCAAGATGTCAGCCCAGGTCCTCTGACTCTAAGCCCTCTGCTCTTTTCACCCTACTGCTTTTCTTGTGCAATGGGAATCTTTGTATGCATCAGACTCCCTAATCTCAGCCAGTTGATAGGGTCTGCAATTCACCCAATCTCTACACTCAAAAAAAGAAAACAGCATTCACTTCTGGGTCTCTGCCCTTAGGGGGAGATAAGAGGTGGCTATCACAGTAGGAGACAGAATTTAGAAGGGCTTCAGGAAAGACAAAAGCAAATATTATAGGATGATCATGATACCATGAAGGAAAACAACTTTGAAAGATTTGAGCTCTCTAAGCAACGCAGTCATAAATAATGACTTCATAGATAGGTCCATAGGAGCATAAATTCAGATCTGGAAGGGAGCTCAAAGACCATTTGGTTCAACTGCCTCATTTTAAAGAGTCCCAGGGAGGGGAAGTGATTTGTCTGTTGATACAAGGAGTAAGTGTCCAGGTGTAGGATTTGAACCCAGGTCCTCTGAGTTCAGAGTCAGTGATGTTGAGATTTTCCTTTTGACAGAAAAGTGACAGATTAGAGGTCCAGAATGACATAGCTAATGTGATGATTTGTTTTGGCTGATGATACTTATGTTTGGGGCAATGGATGGAGTACAGAGCCTATCTATAGTCAGAAAGACTCATCTTCCTGAGTTCAAATCAGATCTCAGACTCTTACTAGCCGTGTGACCCTGGGCAAGTTACTTAATCTTGTTTGCCTTAGTTTCCACATCTATAAAACAAGCTGGAGAAAAAAATGGCAAACCATTCCAGTCTCTTTGCTAAGAAAACCCCAAAGGAGGTCACAAAGTGCTACCTGGACTCTCCTGAAAATGGCTGAGCAACAAAAACAACTTATTTGTTACAAGAAAGGCAGAGTTGTTTGAAACAAGGTTGGGGATGCAGTGAGTTTGTGATAGTGACAAAGACGCAGAAAGGAGAAGAAAAGAAAAGAACAACATCAATAAAATATTTGAAAAAATAAGCAGAAGAAAAAAGTTCAGAAGGGTTCCCATACAAATTGGGGTCATTTTGTTACTGCCATATAACATTTACTATATATACTTTAAAGACTATATATCATAACTTTCTGGTGTTATATGCAATCCTTTTAATTTTAATCTAACTTTATTCTTTGTATTTTGAAATGCTTGTACATGTGTGTGATTAAGTTAATAATTTCACTTTTATTTTAATGTTAAAGAAATTAAGAACCAGTAGAAGTTTCTTTGTCTGAGCTGAGTCTTAGGGACAGAGGCTGAACTCATGATTTCATTGGTTTAGAGAATTTCCAGTTGAAGAAATTCCATCTACCAATTCAGATTGGCATCTTCAATTTATTTTAAAGTTTTTATTTTTAAAGATTTAAAAGATGTATTTATTTATTTCTATAAATATTATTTATTTGTTTTTATTGGTTATTTATCTTTTATAAAAATTAATTATTCATAAAAATATTATTTATTTATTTATTTTGAATAAAGATTGATTTATTTTTAAAGATTTATTTTTAAAGTTTAAGTGACTTATCCAAGGTTACTCAGCCAGAATGGATCAGAGACAAAACTTGAACTCAGGACTTCCTGACTCTTCCTGACTTTCAAAAGAACATTACTATTTGATAGACTGAGAGGAGGAGGAAGGAGGGCAGAAGCTTTCTCATGTGTAATGAAGAGCATTTAATCAGATGACTGTGAAGACCCCTCCTTGATCTAACTTGCCCAGAACAAGGATTGATTGTTTTCTTTGACTCAGCAATACCACTACTAGGTCTGTAGTCCAAAGAGATCAAAGACAGGGGAAAAGAACTTCCTCGTACAAAAGATATTTACAGCAGCTCTTTCTGTGGTGGCAAAGAACTGGAAACTGAAGGGATGTCCATCGATTGGGGAGTAGCTGAACAAGTTGTGGTATATGGTTGTAATGGGATACTATTTTGCCATAAGAAATGATGAACAGGATGATTTCCAAAAAGCCTGGAGAGGTTTAGATGAACGGATGCAAAGTGAAGTGAGCAGAACCAAGAAAACACTGTATACTGTAACAATATTGTATCATGGTCAACCTATGTAAGGCTTACCTATCATGAGTAATACAAAGATCTAAGACAACCCCAAGGAACCCATGGTGAAAAATGCTTTCCACTACCATAGAAGGAATTGATGCAGACCCGAGCACATTTCCCCCCTTTATTTCCTTATTATAAGTTTATTATCTCTCAAACTCAAGTGACTGTCACCTTCCTCCTAACTCACCACCCATACAGGATGATTATTTCCTTAACCTCACCATTGCCTACAAGGATTTTACTGGCACAGTCTTGCACTCTGAAATTCTTCCTTCTGATCATAAAACTTCCTGCCTTTTTGCCTCTCCCTGTCTGAGTGTCCTTCTTTGACCTCCAAAAGTCCACTCTCTGGTCTAGCAATCCATCATCACTCCTGCTCTGGTCTAACTTTCATCATCCCTTTATAGTCTTGACTCCATGGGAAGCTAGTTAACCAAAGACTTAGTTTTCTGTCCCAGAATCCTTGTCCTCTCAAAATTAATGCCTTGTCACACTCCACCTTTGGCTTCTCCTGCCTCTCCCACAGCTCCCCCTTCACCTCCCATCAGATTTCTACATTCCTATTTGCTCCCTGCTGAATGCTGCTAAAGAAAGTCTGGTTGCCTGGGTCTCCATATTATATTATCTAATCTTATCTGGACCCTCACAGCTCCCTAGCTGTCCTTTCATTGTTACCTTATTGACTCTCAGGGACCTTAAAGTGATTGTTTCAAACTTCTCTCTCCCTCTCCATCACCTCCTTTTTCCTGCCTCTCATCAAAAGACTTTGCCTCCTATTTAATGGGGACAATAAAGACTACTTTTCTCTCCTACTCAAAACTCTAGTGCAACATGTCCCCTTTTTCCCCCATTTTGTTTCACTCTCACCCAAGGAAGAGGTGGCTTTTCGTCTTGCAAAGAGCAAGTGCTAAGGGCACCCTTGATCCTTTTCTCTCCCGTCTCCTCTGAGTGTTTGCCCCTTTGGTTTCGCCCTTTTTCTCATACTCAATCTCTTTCTACCACTTCCTTCCCACTGTTTACAAACTTACTAGGGTCTCCTCCACCCTTCGAAAGCCTTCACTTGATTCAACCAACTCCTCAAATTATAGCTCTCCTCCATTTCATGACCCAACTTCTAAAAAAAGCAGTCTACTTCTGTCCTACTCCCACTCCCTTTTCCTATGCAATCTTGCTTCCATTTCCCCCGGCTTATCATCAATCTAACTGCCAGATCTAATGTCTTTTTCTCAGGTCTCTCTCATCTTCCTTGGCCTTTTTTCAACTTTAGCAATTGTCCTTCTTTCCCTCAAGGCTCCCTCTGTCCTGGGACTCTCTCTCAAGTGATTTCAGCAACTCAAGTGGCCTCTAAGTGGCTAGAAGGGAAAGTAGAATAAATAGACTTTGTTTCAACAAGACCTGCCTCAGATACAGACTGGCTGTGTGACCCAGGGTGAGTCACTTAACCTTCAGGAGCCTTGGTTTTCTACTCTGCAAAATGGGGATATTAATAGTGCCTACCTTCCAGGGCTGTTGTAAGGCTCAAATAAGATAGTAATTGTAAAGGGCTTACCACAGTGCCTGGTACATAGTAAGTGCTTTATATATAAATGTAGGCTATCCGTGTAATTAGCTTGCTGTTCCTCTAATTCAGTGTTGTAGCTCCCAACTCTATTTCTGTGAAAAGAGATAGAGGCAGGAGTTAATGATACTGAATCAGAGGTACAGCAACTCCGAGAGGTAGGCTATTATTGTTCCCATTTTACTGATGAGAAAACTGAGGCAGAAGGGGCACTGGAAAGGAAGGTAGCTGAGGCACAGAACAATGTGGTTAAGAAATGGGCTGTAGAGGCTTGGTTCTGGGAAACATAAGGTAACAGCTCACTTACGGAGTCCAAGGTGCTAGGAGGCCTGATCAAGGTGAGAAGGAAAAAAAAAAGAAGATCCCTAGAATGCTAGCAGTGTGACTTTGGAATGGCCAAGAAGTGTACACTTACATATATGTACAGACTTCTCATTTGAATGGAATGACTGTCGGGGCTGATTGTCATTTGTATCTTCATGGCTTAGTATAGTATCTAGCGCATAGTAGGTTCTTTTAATACTAAATTTGTTGATTGAATGACTGAATCCATCAGTCCATTCCAACTTCTTTCTTTCGTTGTTTTCCTAATCTGTAAAAAGCTTAGATTTCATGATTTCTAAAATGTCTTCTAGCTGGAAATCCACAATCTTATTGTGAAAAGTGAATCAAACTCTCTTTGTCTATCAATCAGCAAAGAAAGTACCCCTACCTTGTACCTTATGAGTCACTAAATATGAGAGTTCACAAGTCACTTGCTAGAATGGGTGACAACTCCAGAGGCCAATGTCCCTCCCCTGGGCAGGACTAGGCAAATTGAAAGTCTTTGATTGGTTCCTGTAAAGTGGGGGAGTGACAGGAAGTGACAAGGAGAAAACTGCTTTAAAAAGGTCAGTTTGAGGGAATAGATGGGTGGCTCAATGGATTTAGAGTCAGGCCTAGAGACAGGAGGTCCTGGGTTCAAATTTGACCTTAGACCCTTCCTAGCTATGTGACCCTGGACAAGTCACTTAACCCCCATTGCCTAGCCCTTACTACTCTTCTGCCTTAGAACCCAGTATTGATCCTAAGATGGAAGGTGAGGGTTAAAAAAAAAAAAGCCAATTAGGACAATTCCCCTTTAGCATGAGACTTTACATTCAGGTCAATCAATAACATCCCAAAGTTCATTCTGGATCTTCTGATGCAGTGTAGGTTTCTTTATGGCATTTTCTCCAAAGAGTTCACTTTCTTGATTCAAAGAGTTAGCAAGCTTTTCCTGAAATTTTCTCAAAAATTTTAAAATCTTGAATTTTAGGAAAATTATACACTAAGATTTGCCCCTACTCTTCTCCTCACCCCTTCCATTCTTTTAAACAAGCTAAACAATTCAAATCTCTCTGCCTTCACTTAAATATCATTTCCTTGCCTAGAATACTCCATTCCCATTCTTCTAAACCTTTTCCCCTCTTTAATTACATCTCTCCTAGGAAGACTTGCTAGACTAAACAGAAACCCTCTTCAAGATATTTCAGTGCATATCATATTTCCTACATCACTAAATCAAATAATCAGGCAACAAGCATTTATTAAGCACCTAATATATGCCAGGCACAGTGTTAAGCATAGGGAATACAAAGAAAAGCAAACTCCCCAGACCTCAAGAGGCTCAGTCTTGGGCTAATATGGCAAAAAAAAAAGGAAAAGAAGAAGTTTTGGAGAGGAGGCAGGAAAATTGGGACAGTAATATATTGTTGGTAGAGCTGTGAACTGGTATAACCATTCTAGAACAATCTAGAACCATGCCCAAAGGGCTATAAAAGGGTGCATACCCCTGGACCCAGCAATGCTACTACTGGATCTGTATCCCAAAGAGATCAAAGATGGGAAGAAGGACCTGCTTGCACAAAAATATTTTGAGCAGATATTTTTAGCAACTCTTTTTGTGGTGGTAGAGAACTGGAAACTGAAGAGATGTCTGTCAACTGGGGAATGGCTGAACAAGTTGTGGTATATGATTGTAATGGAATGCTATTGTGCCATAAGAAATGACAAATGAGATGATCACAAAGAATCCTAGGAAGACTTATATGAAATGATGCAAAGTGAAGTGAGCACAACCGGGAGAATGACGTACACAGTAAAAGGAGATTATGGTCATCAGTTGTGAATGACTGTAACTATTATCACAATGCAAGGATCCAGGATAACTCCAAGGGACCCAGGTGAAAAAGGCTATCTGCTGCTGAAAGAACCAATAGTCCGACAGAAGATTGAAGTATACCATTCTTCACTTTATTTCCTTCATGAATTTTTCTTTGGTATGAGCAATACGTGTCATCTTTTACAACATGATAAACATGGAAATATGTAGCACATGTATACATATATATATATATATATATATATATAGCATATCATACTGCCTCCTGTCTTTTAGAGGGAGAGAACATGGCTCAAGAAAGGTCAGAAAATGATTATTAAAACTGTATTTATATATAATCTGGAAAAAATTTAAAAAGAAGCTCAAGGGGGCAGCTGGGTAGCTCAGTGGATTGAGGGTCAGGCCTAGAGATGGGAGGTCCTAGGTTCAAATCTGGCCTCAGACACTTCCCAGTTGTGTGACCCTGGGCAAGTCACTTGACCCCCATTGCCTAGCCCTTACCACTCTTCTGTCTTGGAACCAATACGCAGTATTGATTCCAAGATGGAAGGTGAGGGTTTAAAAAAAAAAAGAAGCTCACAGTTGAATGGGGAAGAGAATATATAAATATGTATATGTAAGATATCTACTGAGTAAGTGGGGAAGTCATCTCAAAGAGAAGGCCCAAGCAGTGAGGTAGGGGTGGGGGGTGTAGGTAGGAAAGCTCTTTGCAGAAAGTAGGATTTCAGCTAAGTCTTGAAGGAAGCCAGGAGGGAAAACATACCAGGCATAGGAAGAAGCCAGTGAAAGAAGCACTCGGTCACCTGCAAAGGATAGGGTGGCTGGAGCCTATATGGAGGGAAATAAAATGTGAAAAGATTAGAAAGGTAGGAAGGAAGCAGGAGGAGATGAACTTTAAGAATCAAAAAGATTTGTGGTATATGACTGATGGACGGCTATTGTGCTGTAAGGAATAATGAACAGGATGATTTCAGAAAGGACTGGAAAGATTGCATGAACGGATGCAGAGTGAAATACGCAGAACCAGGAGAACTTGTACACAGTAACAGCAATATTGTGGAATGATCAACTGTGATCGACTCAGCTGCTCTCAGCAATGCTATGATCCAGGATGGTTCTGAGGGACTTAGGACAAAGAGTGCTTGCCACCTCCAGAGAAGGAACTGTTGGGAGTCAGAATACAGATGAAAGCCAACACGTTTTCACTTTTTTATTTGAGAATGTTTTGCGGTTTGGGCTTTATAAGATTACTCACTCACAAAAATAAACAATATGGAAATATGTTTTGTAGGATAATACATGTATAACCTAGATTGAATTGCCTGATAACACTGGGAAGGAGAGGGGAAGGGAGGGCGATAAGTTCAAGCATATCACGTAGAAAATGTGGAAATTTATTACATGCAAGTGGCAAAAAAAAAAGTTATAAAGAGCCAAAAAGATTTTCCATTTTATTTTAGGGGTGAAAAGGAGCCAGTAGAGTTTTCTATATAGGGAAAGGGACAGAGTCTGACCTAGGCTTTAGGAAGATGATTTTGGCAGGTGAGTGGATTAGAGAGGAAAGAAACTCAAGGCAGACAGGCCAGTTAGAAAGATTTTGTAAGGGTAGAAATTTGAGATTGAAGGCAAAGAACAGTGTACACAGTGTATACCAACAGTCACCTAGGAACTGTTCCAGTGAGGTACACAAGGTCCTAGGTGGTTCCAGATTCTTGGCGGGTGGGGGGACTTGAGGTACATCCATCACCCCTTGAGAAAGGGGTGCGAGGATCCTATCTCCTAGCACTGTTTTTCAGGGCCAACGACATATAGATGCCTCTTCAGATGTTATCCAGGACTCTAAGGGTCCCATTTCCTAAGGACAGCCATGGCTCATTATTTGGGGCCTCTACCCTAGTCTCTTCTCAGGGTAAGCACTGACATCTTCATCAAACACTCCAAGAGGGAAACTCCTTTTCTTAATAGACAGAGGCCATAGACTTGATAAACGTCCACTGGATCCACTTACAGCTCTTCTTCTCCAGGATAAACAGTCATCAGTTCTTTCAACCTGTCCTAAGGTGAGGTGGTTTCTAGTTCCTTCTCCAGCCTGCTCACCCTCCTCTGGGGCATACTCCAAGTTGCCAGTGTCCTTTGTTGTCCTTCCTACCATCTCCAATGTATTTTAAAGGTAGTCAGACCAGGACAGAGTGTTCTGGAACTATCTCATCGGCTTGTAATACACTTTTTTATTACCACAGTCAAGACAATTTTATTTATCTATTTTATGGAATTCTCAATGCTTTTTATTTTATTATTTGTTTTGGAAAATTGTATTTAATTAGTCAATTTAGAACGTTATTCCTTGGTTACAAGACAGTCAAGACAATTTAACAGAGAGCTAGCTTGTCTATAGTTATTATATATTATTATTTTTATATTCTATTATATATTATATACTATAATATTATATATATTGACAACACACTTTATATTCATTTTCCTCATAACCAATATTATTCCTGCTTTACAGATGTGGAAAATGAGGCTGAGAAATGTCAAGGGATTTGTCTAGAATCACATAGTTATTAGTAAGGGTGTGAGGCAGGATTGGAACCAGGTCTTCCTGTCCCCGGCTGCTTCCAAATGCATTAGTTTGTTTGTCTACTCAGTCATCCTATTGACCAATACCGAGTTTGAAGTCCACTAAAATTCCCAGGTCTATTTCACACAAACGTTGGCCTCGAACCCACCTCTCTACCGACCTCTATTTGTACAGCTGAGTATCTGAACTCAAGTGTTGTGTCTCATCTTGCCCAGGCACCCATGCCAGTGGTTAAGGCCAGGTAGGAGCCTGTGGGAGGGGTAACCCCCCTCCTGGGGGGATAGTAAGGCAGAATTTCTTCAGAGCGCTTGAGGTCTAGGGGTTATGGTAGACGTGGGGGAACCAGTTCCAAGAGGTCACCTCTGGATCATAAAGGGAGAGGCCAGGAATCCGAGGGAGCTGAGAGTCTGGCTGTCCTAGGTGCCTTCCCCAAATGTGCTGCTTCTTACAAAGGTTGCCTTTTCCTCCACAGAATGGCCAGTCATCTTTGGCCTGATTTGCTGGGTTCACTCCTGACTCAGCTGCATGAATAAGGCAATAAGTTCAAATACCAGCCATCCTCTTACACACACACACACACACACACCTGATAGGATTGCAGAGTTGGAAGGACACTGAGATCTCCCTCAATCCCAAGTTGCATAAATTGTATGGGGAGGGGGGGCATCTTTCCTTCTCTTTTGGGACCTGCTTCTCTGCCAGTCTACTAGTACTGGGGGTCAATCCAGAGACAGGCATTAGCCGTAGTGGACAAGGACTCCAGGGGTTTGGCTTGGCTTGGAAGGAGCCTCTCATGACAGCCATGGTCTGGAAGGGTAACCCCAAAGGACATGGCGGAGATTACTGCCTGAGACATGGCAGAAGGGCTCTTTCTACTCATTTCTAAGGTCTTCCAGTGTGAAGAAGATGGGAAGATAGCCAAGGATGCCTCCACTTGGCCTACCCTGGGCGAGTAACACACCCATCTCTCTGTCCATGGTGTCTTCAGTTTATAGAGTCCCAAACACCTCCAGGTAGGTGTTGACTGTGGAAATTGGAGTAAGAGGGGGAAATACAATTCTGAGAGCAGGTTAATAGATGGAGTTATTATGAGATGCTGTGGTGGGCCATTGTGCCCATAGGGAAGGGAGCAGCAGAGCTACTGTTGCAGGGATCCATTAGTGACCTCAGTCTGTCCCTCCTACCAGATAATATGAAGGAAAGGAATCAGCATATATTAAGGGTTTTCTATGTGTTAAATTCTTTTACAAATATCCCATTTGGACTTCACAAATGTACGTGCTGCTTCCTCCAATAGAATATAAGCTCTTTAAAGGCTAGGGCACTTTTGTTCATGTCTTTAAACCCCCAGCAATTTGCACAATTTCTATGACATATCAGTGCTAAATAAATGCTTAGTGGTTGCTTGACACCCTTGCTTTCTTGTCTGCAAGTCTTATCTCTTCAAGCAGACTGTAAAAGCACTGAAGTTTCTGGTTTTTAGCCCAGTGCTACACACAGAATAATAATCTCAGGGCTGCTCAGTCATGATTACATTTGGAGTTCTCTTCGCAAAGATATTGGAGTGGTTTGCCATTCTCTTCTCTAGTTCATTTTACAGATGAGGAAACTGAGGCAAACAGGGTTAAGTGACTTGCCTAGGCTTACACAGCTAGGATTTGAGACTAGGTTTGAACTCAGGAAGCTGAGTCTTCCTGACTCCAGGCCTGGCACTCTTTGCTGTGCCCCCTCGTTGTGCCCTTCCCAGAGAGGGCCCCTCCAGGTCATTAAGCCTAGCTCAAGGCTGAACACGAATCCTAGAATATCCTTAAGGAGTAGTTATCCCATTTCAAACTCACTGGGACTTTCTGGAAAAGTCCCCAGTGCTTAAAGATGGTTCTCATTGTTGGGTTTTTTCTTGTGCTGAAAATACTAGTTTGAACATTCTACTCAGCCACCTATTATTTTCTGTCTCTCCTCTGAGGCTAAGCAGAATAGGTAGACTCCCTCTTTTACCTGACAATCCTTCCAGTGCTTAAAGACAGCTATTAAGGTGACCTAAATCTCCTCTTCTCTGGACTAAACACTCCCAGTTTCCAGCCACTCCAGCTGAACAGATAGTTGCCAGTCTATCTCCAAAGCTGTTCACCAAAAGGATGCTTGATGGGGACTCTTCAAAGAGAGAAAGAGATTCCCAAGGTGAGGAGTCAAGAGGTATACCCTGGCCCAATGGGTTCCTTCTACGTGCATCTAAAACTGCATTATAAAAGCCAATAAGCATTTATTAACTCCCTCCTGTGTGCCAGGCACTGTGCTAAGTCCTGGGGGGGACAAAGAAAGACAAAGACAGCCCTGATGTCAAAAAGGAGAGGACATTCAAGCAAGAGCCAGATGGATAGAAGTTAAAGTGGAGATAATCCCAAAGGAAAGACTTCAAGGGGGAGGATATCATGGGCAAAAGATTTCCTTTGCTCTTTACTCTGGGACCCATTCTTCAGGCTCTTTGGGGGTGTATGTGTAGAGTATAAGAGGGAAAAGCAGTTCCCTGATTTGGAAAGCTTTTGGGGCAAATTTGTGTCATCGTTACACCTTCACGGCAAATATCCCTTTGTAAAAACCGATGGGATATCAACAGGTTGCTGAATATTTAGGTAGGGAGATAGAGGAAGTCTTGTGAATAATGACAAAAATAGAATCAGAAGTCACAACCTTCTCTTTGTGAGTTATGGCCAATTTATCCTCTAGATAGCCTGTTTCAGTGTAGATGCTGCATATTGTTTCCCTCATTAGCTCCTTGAAGGGTGAGATCCTGATTTTCCTTTTCTTTGTACCTCAGGGCGTAGGACAGCGCCTTGGCACATAATAAGGGTAGCTAGGCTAGGCGGCTCAGTGGATAGAGCACCAGCCTCTTCTTTCTGAATTCAAATCTGGACTCAGATACTCACTAGCTGTGTGGCCTTGGGCAAGTCACCTCACCCCGTTTGCCTCGGTTTCCTCATTTGTACAATGAGCTGGAGAAGGAAATGCAAACCACTCCAGTATCTTAGCCAAGAAAACCCCAAAATGGAGCCGTGAAGCGTTGGATAAGCCTGAAAAAACAACACCAAAAATGTTTATTGATTGATCAACTGATGTGAGATTGTTTCCAGGGCTCTCACCAGCCCTTCTGGATATGATCTGTAGACCCGTCAATATCCTTCCTAAATTGGTGGCTGGAATTTGATCGCAAACACTTCCAATATGGTCTTAGTGGTGTGATGAGGACAGAGTCCAGTGAGTGTGTCAGAGCAGGCGCTCAGTAAACATGTTAGCCACTTACTGAAGACTCCAGCTTACAGAAATGTGTGTGTGTGTGTGTTGGGTAGACTGCAGGACGCCCTGGGTCCTTACCCTAGAAAAATTGCAGGCCTTGAAGGAGTCCTTGCTGGGGGGGACAGACTT
This sequence comes from Monodelphis domestica, assembly GCF_027887165.1. Lineage (NCBI taxonomy): Eukaryota > Metazoa > Chordata > Mammalia > Didelphimorphia > Didelphidae > Monodelphis > Monodelphis domestica. The sequence continues at coordinate 41,963,945 of NC_077227.1, forward strand.
CCTTACAGCCCTGTTTGGAATTAAGAGAGGGCATAGGGCAGGGGAGGAGGGGCACGGAAGAGCTGCAATTCAGCCCGGGTTTAGGTTCTAATCTGTAGAAAATCTAATCTATAGAAAAAGATTCCCCTTTCTTGTTTTCTTGTCTAGACCAGACTGGTCTCTTGCTCCTTGCCTTGTCAGGTTTCAGGTTGGGGGCCAAGGCATGACCTGAGATTGGATTCCAAGAATCTTTCTATAGATTTCTAGTCTCTGTCATTCTGCTCACTGCCCTGCCTTTTAGGTCTAACCGAGGAGAATAAGTGTTTAGTGGGTAGAACTCTGGACTGTGTCCTGCTCTGGACACCAGAGGTTGACTGAAGAATAAATGCAAAGAGCATTAGACTTGAGTTAAGCACATCTGAATTCAAATCCATTAAACTGTGATCTCCTGGGGGCCGTGTGTGTGTGTGTGTGTGTGTGTGTGTGTGTGTGTGTGTGTGTGTGTGTGTGTGTGTGTGTGTGAGAGAGAGAGACAGAGACAGACAGAGAGGCAGGGACAGAGAGAGAGAGAGAGGGACAAAGACAGAGACAGAGAAGAGACAGACAGACAGAGAGGCAGGGACAGAGAGAGAGAGACAGAGAGGGAGGGAGAGACAGGAGAGAGAGGGGGAGAGAGGTGTGGGAGAAAGGGGAAGAGAGACAGAGACAGTCAGACAGACAGAGAGAAATTGCCTTTTGCCTTTCTTTATATCTCAGTGCCTTGGTACATAGCAGGCATTAAGTAAATGTTTATTGCCTGAAATACTGCCTCAGATACCAGCAGTATAGCCCCCCATCCCCCAATTAATTTCTCTAATCCTCAGTTTGCTCATCTAAAAATGGGGACAATAATAATACCTACCTCACTGGGACATTGTGTAGACCAGATGAAATCATATAAGTAAGGTGCTTTAAAAACCCCAGAGTGAGATATAAAAGTTAGTTGTTGTTATTAATATTCCTCAGGACTCCAAACATATATTTCCCAGAGGGCCCCTGCAGTCTAATAAGAGAGAATCCCAAAAGTCTTAGTGATAGTTTTAAGCTAATACTTTTTAGGACACTCTGTCTATAGAAAATACTTTGCAGATCTAAGTACTTTGAGAAATGCTAGCTTCATCTCTAGGACCCTGAGATAGGAGCTATCAATAGTATCCCCACTGAATAAACAGAAAAACCCCGTGTGAGCTAGGAGCCATCATTATCCCCATTTCACAGATGAGGAGACCGAGGTCCAGAGAGGGATTTTGGCAAGATCACAGGAGGCTCAGTTGAGGTGTGCTTCAAGTCTTGGTCTTCCTGACTCCAGCTTCCTCTCACATATGGATTCTTCAAATGCAGAGGTCACCAGCTCAGTCGATTAGTCAATCAATCAATCCCCAATGAGGCACAACAGGGCGGGGTCCTGGCTCCACCACAGCCGAGCCATTTCTACTCTCTTGGCCAAAAGGAAGGGGCTAGAACAGAAGACTTCGAAGGCCCCTTCCACGGCCAAACGAAGTTTCTGACCCTGTTTAGGCAGTGAACCCCTTGAGAACAGGGACTTGCTTTCTGTATTCCAAGCGACTGGCAAGGGTGGCTGGCATAGTGGGTGCTTCCTAAGGCTAGTTCCTGTGAGTGGAGTCGGATGCAGATCAAAGCAGACGCTCCTTCCTATTCGTTTATTTACGGTATTTTATATAGGCTTTGGTTCATAGGAGAATTCTTCAACAATGACCGATATGGAAGCACGTCCTGCACGGTAATGCTTCCGATCTCTGGGAGGGAGGGAGGGAGGGAGACGATGTGGATCTTATAATTTCGGAAAACGTATGTTGAAATTATTACATATAATTGAAGAAATAAAATGTCTTTGGATAAAATTGTTGAGATTAAAAAAAAAAGGTCTCGTTCTCTAGTTGTCTCCCCACCGCACAAACTGATGCCGGCTCTGGGCCGGGATACCAAGAAGGAAGTCAATTAAAAAAAGATCAAAGCACAGGCCCAGGAAAAGTCACCGCATCTCGGTGTTTCCTGAAATTGGGCCAGAAAACTTGCCGTGGCGCTTCCCCGCCCCCGGGTCTCAGAGAGGCCCCCTCCCCCCGCAGACGAGGCTCGGGAAGGAGTGTCAGCTGTCATTGTTCTCAGCCGACGGGCTGGAGGCTCCGAGCAGGTAAGGCGAGGCTGGGGGAAGTCCCCAGAGAGGGGCTCTACATGGAAAGGTGACTGAGAGCGATTCACAAGAGAGGCCCGAACCCAGGCATCGCCCCCTGATTGGAGCAGCCGGCATCAGACAAGTTCGCGGGCCGCTGATTGGCGCAGCCTTGGTCAGGCGCTGTAGGCTGTTGTAAACGTAAACATGACCGACAGTAACCCGGCCGAGAGGGAGGGGTACGGCGGGGGAGGGGGTCCCCGCCCCTCTCCATTCATGTCCCCAGCGGCTCCGCCCCGCCCAGCCCCGCCCAGCCCCGCTGCCGCCGGCTCGCTGCCCACACCCAAACCCAGCTTTGTGCGGGCGGAGCGGCGTGCGCCGGGGTGATGCCTCGCTAGCCACCCGGGGGTCCTGCCAGCCGGGAGTGGGAGAGGACCACCCAGGAGACCGACTCCGGGCCCCGGGCTGTGGACTCGCCCATTGGGGACACGGGGCCAGCCCCCTTTGGCCTTTTTATCCCCGAGGCTCAGCTCCCTTATTGAATGGGAGCTCTTCGAGGCCGGGCACTGCTTTTGCCTTTGTGAGCTCAGCGCTTAGCCCCGTGCCTGGCACTGGGTCGGGACGGGCGACGGCCATGCCCCTCTTCCTATTGGGGGCTATGGAATTAGGACAAAACACTAGGTAGAAAGTCAGGAAATTTGTGCTTGAATCTTCACTCGGTGTGACCCAGGCAAGGGCCACCTGCCTCAGTTTACTCATTTGTAAAATGAGGGAATTGTGTTCCAAGATCGTTAAGCTACCAGCTGTGAAATTCTAGGCCATGCTGTGCTCTTCTGGGAGAGCGAAGTAAGACTATACACCCATACTAGAATAAAGCTCATCCTCACACTGCCTCATTTTCCTTATCTGTAAACTGAGGGATTGGACCACTTGAGAACCCCAACGTCTCGACCCCTGCAGCTCTCGGGCTTTGATCCTACAATTCTGCGACACCCTCCTCCTCCTCCTTCCTGGCTGCAGTTCCGTGGTCAGCCAAGAAGCCTCGAAACCTCTAATTAGCTCTAGCTGCCCCCAGCTCTCTGGTCAGAAAAAACTGGGAAGGGGCCTTTTTGGCCCTGCTCGGGCTTGCTACGAGGACCGTCGTGAGTCAGCAGAGCCGAGCTCTCACACTGGTCCTTTGTGAACTGCCTGGAGGCAGACTGGGAGGCTGGAGGCAGACAGCGTGCACCGGACACTGGGGAGGCACAGCTAGGCTGCTTGGACAAAAAAGCATTCTGCCTCCAGCCAGCTCGCTGGCTCCCCTCTCCGCCCTGCCTGGGCCTGCTGTGGGGGCCTGAGGCTTGTGGCCCACAGTTCCAAGAGTCAGCACTTTCTGGGAGTGTAGAAAGTTAACCAGCAGTCACAGGACTCTGCCCCCACTCTGTGACATTTCACCCAGTTCAGCGCAATGATAGGGTTTAAAAAGATGCCCCCCGGCCCTGGGCGGTCAACAACAGGAGCTGAGAGCCCCCTTTGTCCAGCGGCTGGCCCTCCCCGTGGAACTAGGTGGGGTAGGCAGCACTTATAATGGAGGCGTTTAGAAAGGCGCCCCATCTCATGGGGAAGGCAGGAGCAATACAAATCCAGCACTATTCAGCGGAGCGCCAGGGCCAAAACGAGAAAAGCTCAGACCTCCGCGAGGCAGCCTGGGATGGCAGAGAGGTGCCAGATCGGAGGGAGGAGAGGTCAGAGCAGAGTCCCGGGCCTTTATGAGGGGCACCAGGGTGGGGGTGCCCCCTAGACTTGGCATTGCTTCAGATCTTCTCTCGAGACTAGCTTTTTGGGCACGGCCAGTTTATCTGCCTCCCTGGAGCCTGTTTTCTCATCTCTAAAGTGGTGAGAAATTGCTAGCCTCAGCTGGTGAGTCCGAGGAACTTTTGTCCATCCTAATTCCACCTATGGAGGTTCCGGGACCCCAGGTGAAGCACAACTGTTGGAAGAGGTCAGCCTTGGATGGGTAATGGTGGGGCAAGACCCCCCTGCCTGCCTTCCCCCCAGCTCCCTACACTGATGGCATCATGGGTCCAATAAAAAACATATTGTGACAATGTGAGGAAAGGATTAGGTAAATCTAACCCAATGGGCGATACCTGACATCGAGCTCTATTTGGAGACTTCTGGTGACATGGAACTCATTACCGGGTTTGCATATTTCTATAACCCGACAGTTAGGATTGTTAGAAAGTGCTTCCTTACCTTCAGCACAAAGGGGTTCCTTCCATTGTTCTCAGTTTTCCTTTGGAGAGGGAGGAGACTAAATCTAATCCGTTTTACTTTACAACACTCTGGCTATTGGGCAACAACTCTAGGATACACCTTCCAGAGTGGGAGGCAAGTCCTCCTGGCTTCCAGGTGGTGTTAGGGGAGAGAATTTGCACTTTAGAGCCCCTGTTATGTGCCAGGCATGGTGTTAAAATGCCCATCCACCCACCCGCTCAAATATGAACTCATTTGATCATAGAAGGAAAAGAGGGAGTATGACTTGAAGGAATGGACTGGGCAGCTAGGTGGCTCAGTGGATTGAGAGCCAAACGGAGAGGTGGAAGGTCCTGGGTTCAAATGTGACCTCAGACACTTTCTAGTGTATTAATCTCCAAATATCTAGTCCTCACTGTTCTTCTGCCTTGGAACCAATACACAGTATTGATTGAAGACGGAAGGTTTTTAAAAACACTTTTTATGTGTAATTATTTTTTAAAGTTTTTTTTTTAAGTGCTCTCAAAGCCATTCTCTCAGGGGACTCGCAGGGTGGAGAGTTGGGACTGCACCGTCTGCCAGGCCTTCAGGTCCCTGAAACTTGGCCAAGGCTGATTGGGTAAATCATTGGTGCTCCTTAGCAGCACCTTTGGGATCCTTAAGATCTCCCATCTCCCTGGAGCAGGTGGCAACACTAGGGCTTGGCTAGGAATGAACAGACATCCATCCTGCCTTGAGAGCGTCTCCTGAGCTGCTTCTCCTGGCCTGGCCCGGGCGAGTGCAGGAGCAGCTTCTCTGCAAAGTGCGATTCGGGCGCTTCCCCGAGGGGCTGCGGAAGAGGAGAGCATCTGACTCCCTTCTCGCTCTACCCAGGGACTTGTGCAATTGCCCTAATTGAATGCCCCAGTGACCAGGAGAATGTGAACATGGGAGGCCATGGCCAAAGAATCCATGTCGGAGTGGCCCATCTGTCCTTGGGGAGCCTTCGCTGCAGGGCGGGTCCTTTCCCCCTTCTGTGTGCAGCAGGAGGGCTCCCTAGCTTCTCGCCGCTCCTTCCGCATTGCCCTTTCTCTTCCCAGGTCTCCATCCCCGAGTCGTTCTCAGGGAGGGTGCCCGGGAGTTTTCGGTGGTCCTGGGCATGCACACAAGCATCCACTCTCCGGTGTATCTAACCCGCCCTCAGGCCGGCCTGCGGCGTTCACACACCTGGGCATGAAGGCGCGCCCACAGATCGTGTGTGACTTTGCGCACTGTCGCCAGGGCTTCAAGGGCACAAATGGGCACCCTGGGAGTGCAAACGCGAGGTCTGGGTCTGATTGTCCACACGCGTGGGCTGGTCCGGCTCCATTATCGCCTCGGCCAGGGAGGAGCCCTCCGCGCTCGCCCCCAGACTTCCTCAGTGAAAGCTGAGGGCCGATTCAAGGATCGGTCCCGGCTTCCCTATCTGAGGGAGTGGGCTCGCGGTTGGCTGCCAGGGACCAGGCGGGCACCAGGCTGAGCTCTCTACCTACAGCCCTGTCAGGAGAGCCTCGGGGCTGGGAGGAGCAAGCAACTTCCCAGAAGCAGCTGGCGGGCAGAGGGGGAAGGGGGACTCTAACGTAAGCTCGAGTTACGTGTCTGCCGGCAGGACCTGAGCCCAGCCTTCAAGTAACCTAGAGTAACCTTTCCTCCAGTCGCCGGGCCTGGGAGAGAGCAGGGCAAAGAGGGTTGGGTCAGCTCCAACTGCTCCTGTGGATTCCCCACTCTTAAAGGGACAGGATCCCATTAGGCAGGACGCCGGAACCGCCACCCCCCCCAACCGGAAGGGAGTCGGGCGCCCAAACCCCTCCACACGAAGCAGCAGCAGCAGCAGCAACATTCGGATTCACTTCACTTTTATTATGAACAAACACAATCTCAGATCAGTAAACGACTTCAAAGTCAATATTAATAGAAATTATTCCAAAATTATTCTTCGCAGGTCACAGATACTACGATCCAAAATAAAGGAAAAAATTCCCAACCCAGGAAAAGGTATCCTGCTTATGTTTCCATAGCAACAGAGTTGCTGAGCTCTCCAGCTTCCCCTCCCTCCCACCATCCACCCCCTTCCCAACATGCTCAGTTCAGCTACTCCATCTTTACTCTGAGCCAGGCTCCCTCGGCTGAAGAAGTGTCAGCAAGGTGCTTTGCAAACATTAGTCCCGCCTCACAACTGCCCTGTGAGGTAGGTCAGTATTATTATCCCCATTTTTAACAGACAGGGAAACTGAGGCACAGATAGTTAAGTGACTTGCCCAGGGTCACACAGCAAGTCAGCGGCAGAGCTCGGAGGGGAGCCCCCCCCTTCCCTAAACCACTCCAGTAACATCCATCTTACTTCCTTCCACGTCTTGCTCTGGTTTGTGTGAGCTGAACTTTTGAAGAGAACTTTCAGGATACAAGCAAACCAAGGGGAAAGTTTCTATTTTTTAAATGCTGCAACCTTTTAATCTAAAAACAAAACAAAAAACCCCCAAAATACCTAAATCAAATACATTCAAATCACTTCTACCCGCCATTCAATGCGGGGCCCCTTAATAAGAAAGCCCTCGAGAAAAAAACCAAAAACAAAACATAATTCCCCCGAAACAAACACAGAAATGCAGTCCTACACGTTGTCAATTCTCCTGCTGGGTCTGGTTCTCGGCTCTCCCATCAGAGGCTGCAAAGAAAGCGGCAGAGATGGGAGGGGAGACAGACTCACCCTCAATACTGATTAGAACCCACAGAAGGCACCCAGAGGAATTGGTTAGCCTGCCCACAGAGCAAGGAGTAATGGGAATTCAGGCTCTGTCAGTCCTGAGTCCATTTAAATTGGTTGGTTGGTTTTCAATGTGTTCCTTCACTTTTTGAGCTTTGTCATCGGTCAAGACAGATGCCAGGACTCCATCTGGCCTCGGTAGGGCCAGAGGTTGGGTCTCCACTGAACAGCTATTTGTTCACTGAACTTATTTTGTGATGTCCTGTGGAATTAAACTACCCCACCGACCCCTCTTTATGGGTAGGTCCGAGCAGGCAGCAGATCTAAATTAAACACGGACATTTCTATTGCTTTTCTACTGAGAGGAACAGCTGAAGGCTGGGTTTCCCGGCCAGTCTGAATCTCCTGCCTGGGTCTGTTTCTTTAGAACCCAGACAGAAAGGGAGCTGCCCTCTCCCACCCCTGCCCCAACCAGGGGCTGGCATTCCCAGTAAGACAGCAGCAAAGCCAGGGGAGTGCAAGGGAAGGGGGCTTTGAGGTCCCTCAAGGCCTGGTGGTGGGTCTTCCTGACTACACAGTGGGAGCAAGCTCGAAGCCAGCTGGCTAAAAAATTGGTCATGTGGCCCTTCCAGCAGCTCCAGCAGGGGAGAAGGGAGAGTAGGATCTTGCAATCATTTCCCTTCCAATCTAGACAGTCCACTCAGTCCCCCCCAAATGAGCTAGGCTTGGGCTTGGCTGGCACAGTTAACAGGGAACACCCAGCGTGCTGAGGGGGAGAGGGAAAAAAAAACCCAAACCCTTCTCCCTCCCCAGTGGCTGGCTCACTGGGATGACAGGAGCGTTTAGTTGGGGATTAGCTGAGCTTCCATCTGACCCTGGGATGTTCCCCAGCAGGTTTGCCAGCTCTCCCTGGAGTCAGCAGGACAGCAAGGCAGTGAGGGAAGGAAGAGACTATGCAGGGCAACTGAATGGGGCAGGAAAACCAGCGGCGCTCTGTGGCCCTGAGCAATTCCAGCCGAGGGAGCTGCCTGTTCAGAGACAGAAGGGGAAACTGAGGCAAGGGAAAGACAAGGGTTAGCTCAAAAATTCCTATTGTGCCCATCCAGGCGAGTCTCTAAGAGAGTAAGGGGGAAAAGGAGGGCAGGATGAGAATGCTACAGAAGGGACCTTCGTGAACCCACCTTAATTTGGTTTCTACTTATGGGGAGAGGAAGGATTAGAGACGTTTCACACTTGACCTATTTGTAGGGCCAGCTTTCCAACTGGGATGCCCCCTGGAAACTGCTCAGTGGCCTTTGGAACATTGGCTCTGCCCCTTCCCCTCTAACGGAAGCTCGAGGACCCTGCCCGTACTCTTTGGCTCCTGCTCTGCAGTGGGGAGCAGAGGAGCCATCACTTGTTCTTCCCCCTCTTTTCCCAAAGCTCCTGTGTGGAGGAGGAGGGGAAGGAGGGGGTGTCGCTTGAGGTTGGTCTGTTATTGTTTTCCATTTTCCAAGTGAGTTATTGTTTCCGTAGCTTTTTCCCAGTCTCTCCCAGGTCAGGCCAATTTCATTAGGAACGAGAGGCTTGTCCTTTGGTTCCCAAGGTGTGCTTAATGCTTCCTTGCCCTAAGCTTATGGAAGCCTCACAAGGTGGTTTCGCATCCCTCCAGCCCACTTTGTTGGGAAGTGGGCTGGCAGAGGACTTGTCCTTCTTTCTGACACTCTTCCCCCAAATCAGAGTAGGCATGCCACTTCCCTTGCCCCTGCTGGGTTTCCAGGAAGAAACAGCAGGCAAGAAGAATGACCCTCCACTCCAGCTGGCAGGGGATGAGGCCAGGCCCAGAGAAGCTGGGAAAGTGGCCTTGACTCCTTTCTAGGTTTCCTTCTCACCCCTGGGGGCTCAGGAAGAGAATGGCTGAGGGGGAAGGCAAAGACCATCAAGAGTGAGCTGCACAGAGCCAGCCCAGGGCACACCAGCCACTTGCCTAGGAGCCAGTGAAGGTGGGAGAGGAGAGAAGAAGAGGGAAGGAAAGAGAAGGAATTAGAGGAAAAGCAAGATCATCTCGGCATTCACAAAGGCAGAGTTGTTGGCTTTCAATACATTTGCACTGTAAAGGAATACTGTACTGGAATGGGTTAAAAAAATCATCATCTTTAGCATCTGGTAGCATTATTCAGTAGTTAATAAACAGAACATTAGACCTCTGCCCAGCTGGCGTGGTGGGGGCAGGGAGGGAGGCCTCAGCCGCTCTTAGCGCTCCCTTCCCCAGTTCTGGAGCATCTGGCAAGGATAGCTGCCTTGGAGACTTTCTTTCGGTCGTAGGCCAAGCCGAGGAAACACATGCAGTCGATGAAGAAGGTGGTAAAGTTAAGGTGCCAGCGGTACTCACTAGCGGAGTAATCATAGGGGAAGGTGTGATGGTAGTTGTGGAAGCCTTCACCTAGGGCAAGAGGAGAGACGAAAAGATGAGCAGATCATGGAAGCAGGCCCAGATCCTTGGGGGTCACTGCTCAGGGGAGAGGGAGCCTCTCTGCCAGCCAGCCAGCCAACCAACCAGCCAGCCAACCAGCCAACCAGCCAGCCAACCAGCCAACCAACCAATCAGCCAGCCAGCCAACCAACCAATCAGCCAGCCAGCCAGCCAACCAACCAACCAACCAACCAACCAGCCAACCAACCAGCCAACCAGCCAACCAACCAATCAGCCAACCAGCCAGCCAGCCAGCCAACCAACCAGCCAGCCAGCCAGCCAACCAACCAATCAATCAACCAGCCAGTCAGCCAGCCAGCCAGCCAGCCAACCAATCAGTTCTGTGCTCCCAAGGTGTCAGGTCTATACTGGGGATACCAAGACAAAATGAAACAATTCCCGACTTCAAAGAGCTTCCATCTTTTTGGAGAAGGGTCACACACAGGGAGGAAATTTAGATGAATATATGCAAAGTCAGTCCAAGGTAATTTGGAAGGGGGTGGAGGATCCAAATCACTGGGGGGAATGGAGAAAGGCTGTATGCAGGAATGACAATTGCTTTGAGCTCTAGAAGGAATTCAAGGAAGAGGGAAGGAATGGCAGGAATAGAGCATAGTCAGAGCCAGGATAGAGAGCTGGGGGTGGAATGCAATTTCATTCTTTCTTTTAAACCCTACCTTTGTCAGATTGGAACCCATCTCTAGGCCTGGCTCTCTATCCACCAAACTCCCTAGCTGCCTTGGAATGCCATTTCTAAGGAACAATAGTAGACTGGTCTGGAAGGGTGCAGAAAGGGAAATCAAGTCTACCAAGGTTCCAAAGGTAGATTGGAGTCAGGTTGTGAAGAGCTCTAAATGCCAGAGGAATCAGGATTTAATCCCAGAGGCAACAAGGAGCCAAGGCAGTTTACTGAGCAAAGGCTGTGAAGGATGGATTGAGAAGTGGTGAGACTGAGTGGAGCTGCAGTCATCCAAGCTTGGATTGAGGAGGATGGTGGCTGAGCATGGAGGGAAGGAAGGGATGACCCCAGGCTCCTCAGGCTATCTGTGTGGGGCTGGGGGGTGGGAGAGAGAGGAGTGGAGAAGAGGAAGAAGAGAAGGGCGGGCATACCTCTCTGCCCCATAAGAGGAAATGAGAGCTCTGGCGTTCTTGCAGCAATTGTTGGCTTGGAACATGCTGGCATGGCTCTCCTGTCTAAGAGCCAGTTCTCTGGGGAGCCAGCCTAAAGTTCTCCTGAGTCACAGCCAGAAAGCTCAAAAGTCCCACTAACAAATGGCATTCCTGGGACAGTAGGGGCAGGTTTCCTCTTGGCCAAAGGACAACAAATCATATTTGCAGAGTATATATACACACCCCATTGTCTGACCCTTAAAACAACCTAAGAAGGGAATAGAAGCCTTATTAGCCCCTTGCTACAGATAGGAACACTGAGGCTCAAAGAGGTTAAAGTGACCGTGGGGTCATCGGGTTAAGAGCCAGAAAGGACTTTAAAGGTGTAAAAGTCCAACTTATCCTAAAGATAAGGGGCCAAGGCCCAGAGAGGTTGTCACAGCCCAAGATCACACAGCCAAGGGTCAGTGGTGGGATCAGAGGCTAGACTTTGTTGATTTCCATGCCAACATTATCCACTAGTCCACACTGCCTCTCCCAAGAAGAGGCTGAAGAAACATTGATTTGTAGGATGGTCCTTGTGGGTAGGCAGGAGTTTTCCGGAGCCCAGGCACAAAGTTCTTCCCATTGCCTGGGCCAAGGTTTCCTACTGACCTACATCAAATGCCCCAGTGCTACTCTAATAAAAGCACTAGTCTAGCCCCACAAACAGCAACAACACTATTAATAACAACAGAGGGCAGGAAGTCCTGACCAGATGACCTGAGTCCAGTGTCACCTGTTTATCTAAGATGTGAACTGCGTGGGAGGGAGGGAATAACTCCAGGGCTGAAGGTTGGGCTGTTCAGGAGCGCCAGCCTTGGCACACTGGCCTCTGTACAGAGGCAAAGGGGGCTTCTAGAGTGTTGGAGGGGGGGAGAAGGGCTACAAAGTGGGGGGCAGCAACGACTGGCCCATGATGGTATCAAGGGAAGGGAATAACAAGGTAGGTGAGAGAGAGAGAGAGCGAGAGAGCGAGAGAGAGAGAGAGAGAGAGAGAGAGAGAGAGAGAGAGAGAGAGAGAGAGAGAGAGAGAGAGAGAGAGAGAGAGAGCGAGAGAGAGAGAGAGAGAGAGAGAAAGAGAGAGAGAGAGAGAGAGAGAGAGAGAGAGAGAGAGAGAGAGAATGATAAACTCATAAAGAAAGTAAATTAGAGGCAGTGATGAGGAAGAAGAAAGAGGACAGGAGTGGGCCACTGGACAGAGAAGAAGCCCCAACCAAGGCAGGGAAGGATTTCTGTCACCGTGGTAGGTGCAGAGAGCCTCAAGGAGTTGGTAAAATGGGGCAGACCCACGGCCTTGACGTTATTTGCCCTGGCACTCCCAGATTTCCTTGTTTGTTATTTTGAGCAATAGTAAACTATGAGACCACAATAACTGTCAAGGAAGGTGGCAGGCAATCTCAAGTTTGGGCTCAAAACCTAGGAGATGGGGGTAGCAGATTTTAGTGACATTAGGCGGCTGAGATGATTGTAAGGGGGGGAGGAAACTCGGGATGAAGACAAAACAGAGCAAAGAGTAAGTTCTTCAGTGGAGAAGGGCCACTCAAATTCCACCCACTCATTTTACAGATGTTGACAGGCATACAGAAATTATGATTTGTCTAGGTCAGGAGAGTAAGAAGGCACTAAGGATTAGAGCAGGGAGAGGCAATCTCATTAACCTTGACTACAGGGTGAGCCACACCCTCAGGCAGGGAGATGGGTGGGTAGGGCAGCCTAAGAAAAGAATAAGGAAGAATGGGATGGGAAGGAGAGAGAAATGAGCACTTGGTGGCAGGACTAGGGCTACCATCAAAGGTGAATGCCCCAGCCTCTGCCCCAGCACCATATCTGGTCAGGAATTGAGACACCAAGATCAGGTGGCCATTCTGGCAAAGTGTGAATACAAACAAAATAATAACAGTGATTAGGGGAGAGGGCATTCCTACCTATTCATAGATAGACAACACATGCAACAGAAACTTTCTGGTCAGTTTAGATAGATGGATGAATGGATGGACGGACGGATAAACAGACAGACAGACAGATGCTCTTTGGAAAACTCCTTCCCCAAGCTGGGCTAGAGTCAGCAAGTAAAAGGCTTTAATCTGCACACCCGCGCATCCACTCCAGAGATCCCCAATGAGTCCAGCCTCATCATTTTTAGACAAGGACGCCAGCGGAATAGGAGCTCCTTGAAATCTGGGACTGTTTGGTATTTATCTTTGTACCCCGAGCCTAGCAATGTCTGACACTCAGCAGAGGCTGAACGGATGTCAGCTGAATTGAACTAAAGACACCTATGGCTCACAAATACTACATGGGGTGGCCATGGTCAAACAGACCTAGGGTTCAAACCCAGGTGACTGGTGCCAAGGTAAGAGCCTTGAGATTTCAGAAAGGTTCTTTTAGCCACAGAATCACAGATATGAGCAGGAAAGGACACCACCATCATCTGGCCCAATCCCTACTGTTTCCTTTTCATAAGGCAGACCTTACTGCTAAAGTTTTAGGTGAGGGAGACCCTTTGACTGGGATAGGCTCCTATTTGACAGGGAGAAACATCGAGATGCTGAGATGACAATAAGCAGTCTCAGCCCCACCAGGACAACTGACCAAGAAGCCAACACATGTGCTAAGCAGCCTTATCCTTCCTGCCTCCTGGGAACATACCTGCAGCTCCAAGGGCCACGAGCATATTCTCTCGGGGGTTGATGTTTTTGTCATAGGGTCGGCTGCCATACATGTGAGCAGCGCTGTTCACCAGCCAGGTGGCATTGAGCACGACGGTATAACGTAGGAGGGTGGAAATAAACAGGCTGTGAGAAAAGTTCTCCCCCCAGAAGTAGTAAGGGATGAACGTGGGGATGAGGAAACACAAGAAAAGGATGCCGAGCTTGTAGTGCCTGTCAAGAGAAAATGTAGCACTGTTAATTCTCAAGGCAGAAAGCCCCTGCCATCAGGCCTCAGCTAGGCTGACATTTCCTCCAGCCTCGATCTCTGTATTACATTTAGATGAGACGAAGGATAGGGTAGGAAAAGAGTAATGCTCCTGAGATTATGGATCACGAATCTAAAGCTAAGAAGGAATTGAGAGATGATTTGATCCTCCTCCATTTTACAGATGAGGAAACTGAGTTTCAGAGAAATTAAGTGACTTGCCCAGCATTACATAAATTCGCCCAGGTCTTCCTGAGGACAAGTCCAGCATTCCAACCCCCAGGACATGCAGAAAATAGCAAAACAAACATAGCCTTTCTTAAGTACCTACTATGTTCTAGGTACTGCACTAGGCATTTTATAAATCTTAACTCATTCAATTTATCTCAAAACCACCCTGGGAGGTAGGGACTATGGTTATCCTCATTTTACAGATAAGAAAACCAAGAAAGAAAGGTTAAGTGACTTGTCCATGGTCTCAGGTTTTCCTGCTTCCAGGCCCAGGTACTCTCTCCACCTGCTCTCCGGGAACCCCTTCCACTCACCTCCTTTGGAACATCACCAGCTTCTCAGCTTTCAGATCAGACATGTCAAGCAAACGGCCCTTCTCAATGACATCTGGATGTTTTCGGACCAGCAGCCAGCCCACGTGGGAGAAGAAAAATCCCCGCTGGGCATTATGGGGATCAGCATCTGTCTCAGAGAACTTGTGATGCACACGATGGTCCCGGGCCCACTCGTAGATGTCATTCTGGGGACACAAGGAGAAATGGGCAAGCATGAGATAAGAAGCCACATGAAGACTATCAAGGACCCCTCCCAGACCAAACTCTCTGATGGGTCTTCGCTTTAGAACATGCATGAGGGGGCCATAGAACTCAAAGGCTCCCCCCCATTCAAGAGAAGTTTTAACAGCAAGAGAATTTCCAGGCTCAGAGACACCCCAAGAAGCAGGGTTGGCTTCTTCCTCATGATGAGGTAGGGCAGCCTCAAGGCAAAACCTAGAGAAAGTTCTAAAGGCCCAGTAAATGAGAGGGGCTTCCCTAGAGAAGGACCCTCGCAGCCAACCCAGCCTGGCACAAAGGCCTGACCACGTCAGCGCCCGAGATCACAGGGCACATTTTCAAACCATGGAAATACTAAGGAATTATGTTATGTTCTAGTCTGTTCTAGTTCCATGTGTTGCCATCCCTGCCAGATGCCCTCCAGATGTGAAATGCTGAGTTGCAACACAGAGGAAAGGAAGCCTGAGGTGTAGTGTGCCAGAGTAAACAGCCAGGACATGCCAGGCAGGGGAAATGGACTGGATGCCTATCCACAGCTTCATTCTCTTTACCCCCATGAAGAGGTAGACTCTCCTACATCATCTACATGCCTACGCTACGGCTCCAAGTAGAACAGGCAATTGGTAAGGCTCCTCCCTGGCCTTTTTTCTTAGGAAAGACTCACTCTTGACACAGTTGGCCTGAGCAAGCTACAATTTCAGACAGGTCCAAGAGATCCTCTGGGAGGGCTGGCCTTGATTAGATAGATCCGAGGGGGTACAGAACCTTAAGGGGACCTGGATGACACCCAACGGGGGAACTCCCCAAGAGTGGAATCTATACCCTCGTCAGAAGTCTATTCCAGGGCTCCAGGATAGGGCAGAGTGTCACCCTAGGACAGAAGCTAGTTATCTAATTGTAGTGGCCTGTAGGGAGAGGCGGAGCCTCAAGCCAGAGGGCTCCATGTGGGCAATCAGGGGAATCCCTTTTCAGAATGTTTTTAAATGCACAAAATACATAGGATTACCAAGGAAACCAAAATATAGTTATCTGTAGATTTTAAAGATAAAACTCAGGTTAAGAAGCCCCTGCTCCAGGCCCACTGGGGCTCCCCCAAAAAGCCATCTTTCTTTGCTTTCTCCCTCATTAGAATGTACACTCCTTGGCGGTAGGCTCGGGCCATTTCTCAGTGTCTGGCAAAAGCAGGCACTTAGTAAGTGCATATTTTTGATGCCTTGATCCAGTCCTCCTAGGACAATAGCTAGCACTTAGCACAGGATCTGATATAAAGGAGATACTTACTGAGCCCATCCCCTGCCCTTCTCCTCCTTCCAGAGGCAAAACTAGAGTCCGGCCCTGGGGATCCTACTGGATTAGTGGAAAAATCTATGTAGAGGGGAAGGTCTCCGCCTCCATATTGCCAGCCTCTGAATGGGAACTGGAGAAGCAGGGCGAACAATGAATGGGAACATAAGCCAGGCAGGATGGTGGCTCTCACCTGGAATGCCATGGTGTTAGCGATCGTCAGAAAGACTCTGAGGGGCAGGCGTGCCTTGTAGGTCCTGTGGCTCCAGAGGCGGTGGGCTCCTGCAGTGATGCCCAGGGCGCTCGTCATATAGTATACAAAGGCTGTTTGCCCAAAAAGAAGAAGATGAAGACAGTCAAACAAATCTATTTCTCCCTGGAACATTTCCTCCAACATACATTTTTTTCTTTTTTTTCAAACCCTTACCTTCTAGGTTAGAAAGGATACTAAGTACCAGTTCCAAGGCAGAAGAATGATATGAGTTTGGTGATTAGGATTAAGTGACTTGCCCAGGATCACACAGCTAGGAAATGTCTGAGGCCACATTTGAACCCAGGACCTCCCATCCTCCAGGCCTGGCTTTCTATCTACTATGTCAGCTAGCTGCCCTTGTATATTTCTTTTAATGTACGTTTCCTCCTTGTACAGGGCCTCCAAAGTACATTTCTTTCTTTCTTCCCTTACTTTCTGTCATAATGGATACTAAGTATCAATTCCAAGGCAGAAGAGCAGTGACGGCTAGGCAATGGTGATTAAGTGCCTTGCCCAGGCTCACACAGCCAGGAAGCATCTGAGGCCAAATTTGAACCCAGGAGCTCCTAATACTGGGCCTGGCTCTCTATACATTGAACCACCTAGCTGCCCCGGTACATTTCTTTCAATGTTCATTTCCTCCTTACACACTTCCCCCAATGTAATTTTATTTTAATGCACTTTTCTTCCAATGTACATTCCTTCTGGTACATTTCTTTCAATTCACATTTCCTCCTTGTGCATTTCTTTCAATGCACATTTCCTCCTAATACACTCCCTCAATGTAATTTTATTTTAATGCACTTTCCCTCCAATGCACATTTCAGGAAGAAATCGGGAAAGGCCAATCTTAGGAGAAAGGCATTGCTGAGCTAGCTAGAGTTAGGGCTCGCTTTGACCCAGATCTGTTTGTAATTGGTACCTTAGGTTTCACTTCCCTGGAGCATAAGAATCTCCCAGCCACCTCCCAAGGGCTTGTGGGAGGCTCTGGAGATAGTATCTCTGAGCCCAGAGAGCTCTAACAAAGCAGGTGAGGTAAGTCCTCCAGCACACAGCTCCAAATGGCTGCGGAGAGAGAGAGGCTCCAGCTGGGAGCTGATTTGAACTCTTCTATCCGCCCCTCACCCAGCCGGCTTCCCTAACCCTGGGACCACAGTCCAGAGCACAAGTCTTTGCTTCCCACAAACTTTCCCATCAGCCCACTCCTTCTAAATGCAAAGCTATTTCCAGACAGCACTTGCTTGGGAACTGTTTAACAATATTGGCTTCACATGTGTGAGGTCTCTAGGCCTGAGCTAGGCACATTTTCTAGCTAAGAATGGGCCTTCTGGGCTACCACAGCTTCCCAGCGGACAGGGATCTCGGGGATGCAGAGGAGAGACAAGCAGTTAGCAGCTGCTCAGTGTTTAAACCCAAGGGGAAAAAAACCTGTCAGACAATAAGCCAACACTAGCCACTCTGTCAGCCCAGCCTATGATGCCACAGGGATCAATGCCTATTAGGGCAAGGGGCAAGTAAGATGTTCCAGGTAGAGTAATGGGCTATTGAACCAGGAACACTCAGGTTCAAACCCCATCACAGACACTTCCTAGCTGTGTGACCCTGGGCAAGTCATTTAACCCTCATTGCCTAGTCCTTACTGCTCTTCCTTCTTAGAATTGATACTAAGACAGGAGGGAAGGTTTTTAAAAAACAAGAGAGAAGGGGTGAGTCTTAATAGAATCCTGTAGGCTACTTCTATCTCTGGTCATTATCACCCAAGAAGGAAGGACCCAGATGGTCTCCAGATACCAAGAGGGAAGACTCTCCACAGTGGGACACACTCAAGTTGCCAAATTCATCCCAGAAGGATGAGCAGGACTAGAGAGCTCCAGCCTATCCACAGTGGGACACACTCAAGTTGCCAAATTCATCCCAGAAGGATGGGCAGGACTAGAGAGCTCCAGCCTATCCCTCCTGGATCTGATTCTTGATGCCATTGCATTTTCTGCACATCAAGCCTTCGCCTACCTCCCACCTGACCTCAGCACACTCGCACAGAATGGAAGTCCAAGCCCATCTGTGCCATCTGGGGAAACCAAGGCAGAGAACACAGTACAGACTTACTCAGAATTACACAGTGAGTCAGTGGGGGAAGCTAGGAATAGAACCCAGGAGTCCTGACTCCCACATGCTGGCTCCTCTCTCTTAGAACACCCACAGAGTGTCAAAGGCAGAATAAAGCCCAAAGAGAAGGCTATTAGAATCCCTGGGGAGAAGATCTTGGGATGTAACATTGGGAGGGAGGAGGGACAACTACCATTGAGTCAGCACTGAGCGCTGCCAGGCACAACCCAGTCTAAAGGAGCCCTAGTCAGGTTCTTTCTGTGCTGAGGGAAGGAAAGGGGTTTGGAGCTTTTCCAAGAAGGCTTCCTGGGTCTTGCCTCCTCTCCTCCTGATTCTCCCAGTGACCGACCCCCCCCCCCCCCAGGGACCTCCCACAAGCTCCAGACTAGAAAACAGATCCCCGGGAGCCCATCTCCTCTCTCCCCTTCCTCCAGGCAGGCAGGCCTGTCCTGTTTGGAGACTTCTGACCTTTGTCCTGGCTTCCCCCTGTAGAGTGGCAAGAACAGTGCCCAACTGATGGGCTCCTCCAAATCGAAACTCCTCCTGGGCCCAATACAACGGCCTGCCCTGAGCCTAGTCTGTCTGTCTGCCAAGCCTGTCTGCCTTCCCTGGGCTCCACAGCCCATCCCCGGGACCTGAAGAAGCACAGCCTCCCTTGGCCTCCCTTGGATCCACAGGAGACCCGATTATATTACTGTCCCCATTCTTCAGAGGCCCTGAAGAGACTGAGCTCAGGGCAGCACCTGCACCTCTTACAGCAGAAGGTGGGATTCCCCTGAGCACTCAGGAAGCCCAAGGGGTTTCCCAGTTCCTCTGCGAGACCCTTAAAAGCACAGGAAACAGAAACTTGACCTGCCAAGAGTTTCTGATGTCTTCTAAGGCTCAAAGTTGGCAAAGCACTATTTCTCAGGAGTCTTCTCTGCTCCTGGGGGCACAAACTACAGGCACATTTTGCTCCATTTTCTAGGGGAGGGGACTGAGATTCAGAGAAGTAATGGTATATGTCTGGAGTCATACCAGGAGGCAGAATTTGAATATGGATCCTGCGGATGCCCAGGCCAACACTTTATCCCTCCTCCTGCTGCTGCTTCCACAAGTTGGGCCTGAAAGTCTCTGGCTCAGCCTTTCCCTTTAGGACCTGCGATGTTCGCTTGACTCCCCTCAGCACTGGACGGAGGGGCCCTGGAAGCCTGTATTGGCTTTTGCCCTTCCCCTGCCAGCTTGGAGCTTCAGAACGAGAGAGAATCGGGCCAGCTCTGTGAGAGGCATGTGTGTTAAGCCCCGGGACCAGCACCCACAGATGGGGGCCCCTGAAAAGCCCCATCGGAGATGGCCAGGAACGGAGATGCTTCTCCTAAAGCAGCCCTTTGTTCCTCGGCTGGCACAAGGCCTGGGGGCTGCTCCCTGCTCCTCTTGGCTCCCTGTCCTGTCCAGGCCTGTCTTGCTCCAGGCCAGCCCGCCTTGTCTCAGCCCTTCCTCCAGGGCAGCCAAATCCCAGGGGCCAGGAGTGGCCATGGGAGATGGAGAGGACAGAGAGGGATGTGGTCAAAGCAGGCAGGACGGATTCTCTGGGGAGAAGCGCTCAGGAGGTTTAAGACTATGCCATGTAACTTGGACCCGGGAACCTTCCTTAATCCTCTCCCTACTGGGGGGAGCCAGCCTGGCTGTGGGGGGCTGAAGGAGGGGCTCCTCTCCTGGCAAAAAAGAAAGCTTGCCAGGGACAAAAGTTCTAGAACCAGTAAGGAAGCATCCCACAGATTTCAGTGCATTTTATGCCACTGTTTCATTTGCAAAGGCAGACCTGACACCCTCAACGTCAGCGAGTGCCTCCCAAATTCCTGCTGCTGCTACCCCCCACCATGTGGCTCCCTCCACCTCCAAGCCAGTCTGTCCTCTTAGGGGGAGGGGGGGCAGGCCATCCTGGTCCCCAGGAACCCTCTGCAGCACCCAGGTGGCCTGCCTCCTCAGACCCAGGAGAGGCTAGGGGGCAGGTGGTGGCGGCGGAGACCAAAGTGAGGGGCTTACCAAAGAGCAGGGTGTACAATTGGGCTGAGGGCAGCAGGAAGAGCCCATAGATGGCTCCCAAGTGCAGCATGCCCATGAGGATGATGTTCCTCCACACGTAGATGAATTTGGGCTTGGGGCCCTCCTTCTCCCGGTATGTCGGGTCGAACATGTCATCTCTCATCTCATAGTTGACCTCTTCTTTCTCCTGCCCCATGGGGGTCTTGGAGGCCGCCCGGGCTGCGCCATTCTGCAGGGCCCTGTTGGAAGGGGCTGTGATGGTGGTGGTGGTGGTCATGGTGTAGGAGGGGGATATCTGGGGGGAGAGAAAAGAAAGACTACCATGAGCCACCCCAGAAAGGCACTCCACTTTGGGGGATGCCTGGCCTCCTCCCCAGGCCTCAGTGTCCTCATCTGGGGAGGGAGGTGGGAGGCACCCTGTGAGGCCCCACAGCCTGATCCCCTCTGCTACCCTCCGGAGAGCCAGCACCAAGAGTTCCCAGTAGAAGAGAAGTTCCTAGTGGGCAGGGCCCAAATCTTTTCCCCCATCTGTGTCTCTGGGGTCTAGCAGTTCTTTGCACAATGTAGACAAGTAATAAATGTTTGTAGAATTGAATGGGGGCGGGGCCTTCCTATCCCCTGAACCCCAGGAACTCAAAGCTCCCCGGGAGCCGCAGGGAATCGGGGAGAGGGGGGCCGAACCGATGTCGTTAAACTCTTATTTTACCCGGAAAGTACCCGAAAAATCAGGGGTTCTTTGGTGGATAGGGGACCCAACCCTCGGCTAAGGAGGAGGCCGACATCCTTTCAGAAAGAGAAAAAGTCCTCCCCTCCCAGGCGTGGAGGTGGTGGGAGGGAAGGTCCGGCACACGGTGGCCAGAATAGGATTTGCGCTATCAATGCACAAGCATTTGATAAACATTTATACAAAGTATGAGGGACAACCACTCGCTCCTTGTGTGACCTTGGGCAAGTCATTTATCCTTTGTAAAATGGGGGGCGGGACGAACAAGATGGTCTCCGTAGCCCTTTCCTTCTCTAAATGCGGGGTTCCATCCTCGCCACCACGCCGACCCCCCGCCGCACGCACACCCCAGACCCTCCCTCCTCTTTCACTCTCCGGCCGCCAGCTCCGAAGCTCCAGGGACGCCAGAGGCGCCACTTCTTTTTCCAAGGGGCCTTACCTCCTCCTGTAGCAAGTGGGCCGGCATCTGGGTTCTCCGGGAGCCGGGCTCGCTCTTCTTAGACTGGAGCTGCCGAGGGAGGGGGGGCACTTGGGCTCAGGATTCGGCTTTTCAGCAACGCAGGCCGTCCCTCCAACCCGCACCTTCCCGCCCCGTCCCGCACGGCGCCGCCGCCGCCGCTCTGCGCTCGGAGCCGGGCCGTGCGCCTCCTTCGTTTGTTCTTCCGATCGCTGGCTCGCTAGCAGCTCTCGGCGGCTCTCGCCTTTCTAGCTAGCTCTCTTCGCGTCTCCGACCTAGACGCGCTCTGTTCTAGCCTCCCCAGTCGCGGGGATTTAAAGGCCCCAGCTGACGCCCGGGGACCGTGTCCTGGATTTCCTCAGACCCCTTTTATCCGCTGCCAACTCGGGCCAAAGTGCGTAGTAGGGGCCGTTGGTAGCGGCCGCCCGGCGTGGAGGGTGCAAGAGGGCGGGCGAGGGGAGGAGACAGAGCGCCGGGGCGTGGAGAGGGCCGGGGCCCGGACCGGGGCTAGAGCCGGGGATGCAGCCGCCGCAACCGCTGCCGCCGTCTCCGCCGCCGCCGCCGCCGGGGAAATGCTAATGATGCCTCTGTGCGCCCCAGCGCGCCATTGGCCAAGGGGAATTTGGTGCCACCTTATTCTGCCTTCGCCATTGGCTCGGTGCAATCTGCTGTTCCCTATGCCGCGAGCGAGCGGCTGGGCCCCGACCCCTCGCTCACCCGCCGTCCACCCCCCACCCCAAGTCCCTCCCTCCTTCCTGCCTTCTCTCCTCCCCCCACTCCCAACCACCGGCCCTTCCACCAGGCTATGGACCAACTGATCCCCGCTGCGGATACTGGGGACCTGGTGGGGCCCCCGGAGCCCTCTCTGAGGGAGTGGCTGCCCTGGGGTCTCGGAGGGGGAGGGGAGAGTGGGGGATGGGAAGGTGGGAGAAAGAGGTAGCAGGCTCCGGCTGCCTGCGATTGCCGAGATGGGGGCGCTCCTCAAAGTTTAGCCTGAAACCCCCGAGTGGCGGCTACCGCTCGCTTAGCATCCCTCCCGACCTCAGCACGGCCAGGCAAAAACGTGTAGGGGTCGGGGGTGTGGCTCCAGAACGCAGAACAAGGTGATCTAGAGGGTCACCCCCACCTAGGAATCCCCCGGCTGCTTCATCTGTGCCCTTCCTTCTCCCGCCATCCCTTCCTCCCCAAGGCAGCAGAACTGGCCCCTGCAAAGTCCCCCTCCTCCTTACTGCCGCCCGGGTTTACAGTCCTCAGCTAGACCCGGTGCCCAGCACCACTGAGACCAGCTAGTGAATTCGGACATGCGCATACCCTCCCCAGCACACAGCGGACCAGCGAATACACACACACTAGTGTTTACACTCGCATCCCACTAGAGTCAAGGGTCCAGGTATCCCCAGGCATTCGTGCTAGCACACAGGGCTTCCTGGGGCAGTTTTACCAGGCTCACACACCCGTGTCTGGCTAACAGTCTCCCCGACCAATGGCAACCCAAGATCAGAGTTAATATACACTGGCCAAGTCCGCACACCCCAGTGTTTACGGCTGCCTGTACATTGTTCCAGGGCAGAACACAGGGCACACACACATCCCGGTGTGGACAGGCGCCCCCAGCCCGAGGTTCATACAAGAGCCCCTCGGTGTGTGAAATCCCAGGGGCCCACACTTCTTCCAATCTCAATGGCTCAATGAGCCTTCGGGGTGCCAGAGGCGGACCCACACGAACTCTTCTTTGTGTACAGGATTTAATGAGCAGATCTTCCTCGTTCCCAAAGGGGGACCCCGAAGGACTGGCCCTTCCCAGCAGAAGGGTGACCCTCCTCAAGAGGCCTGATCTGCTCTGCCCTGAGCACCGGTGTGCTGCCAAGCTGCCCCGTGCCAATCCTGTCTGTCCCAAGGCAGATGGTGACCCTGGGGAAGAACAGTCTTTGCTCTTTGAATTAGAGCGGCCACCCCAAGGGGTGAAGGCGTTAAGGGGCCAATTCCCTATGAGGCTCCATCTCCTCATTCAGCTTGTGCCCCTTTCATCCGTGGAAAGAGCCTATTGGAAGTCAGAGTAAGAAAACCTGGCCTGAATTTCAGCTCTGTCTTTGGGGCTTGAGGCTAGTTACTCCCTGAACCTCGGTTTCCTCATCTGCCAAAAGAAATTAGACTAAAAGGATCTCTAAAGTCCTTTCCATGGCACAAGAATATTCATAGCAGCACTGTTGGTAATGGCAAAAAAAATTGGAGAATGAGGGGATGCCCTCTGATTGGGGAATGGCTGAACAAATTGTGGTCTATGTTGGTGATGGAATACTATTGTGCTTAAAGGAATAATGAACAGGAGGAATTCCATGGAGACGGGAACAACCTCCAGGAATTGATATAGAGTGAGAGGCACAGAACCAGGAGAACCTTATACACAGAGACAGATACACTGTGGCACAATCAGATGTAATGGACTTCTCAATTAGCAGGAATGCAATGATCCAGGACAATTATGAGGGACTTAGGAGAAAGAAAGAAATCCACATCCAGAGAAAGAACTGTGGGAGTAGAAACACAGAAGAAAAACAACTGGGTTGATGGGGATATGATTGGGGATGTAGACTCTAAACGATCACCCTAGTGCAAATATCAATATGGAAATAGATGTTAATCAATGACACATGTAAACCACAGTGGAATTGTGCATTGGCTACGGAGGAGGAGAGAAAGAACATGAATCTTGTAACCATGGAAAAATATTCTAAATCATCTAATTAAAAACAAAACAAAAACAAAGTCACTTCCAGTTGTAAATCCTAAAATCCTAAGATCCCTCCCTGCCCTCAACCACTTCTCTTCACCAGTGGCTCCCCAGAACTTCCCCTGTTATCAATGCATGACCATTTCTTCCTGAAGAGAGCCCTCCCTGGGCTGGGTCCCACACCCCCTGCAGGGGAGGAGAGATGGTCTTTGGATTCAGCCTAGGTTGTGGCCCCTGGAGAGGGAGCAGGTAGTGGAGAGAGGGCATGGGAGGGTCCAGGAGCTTTTCTGGTAGAGGCAAACTTGTTAGTCTAGACATCAATCTCCCAGATTATGACTGGCCTCTCCTCCCTTGGCTGAGACTCTTCTCCAGGTCAGGCTGTCCCTCAGTCACAGAGATTCTGTTTTCCTCTTCAGTGTTCTGCACAAGTTTAAGGTCCCTAGAAGAATGGAGCCACCGTCAGTGACTTGAAGAAATGTTAGTCATGTGTACATGTCGACTACTGCACCACCTCCCCCTATTCTAACTATCTTCTTTGTTCCTTCTCCCTGCCAGGGGGAGGTGAGGGATCTCCCACAGGCACTTATCTCTGTGCTAAGTGACATAGAGTTTCTAGGATGAGGTTTTTCTCTTAGGGCCTAAACTGCTTCCCTGTTTCTTGAGAAGATCCTGAAATGGGGAGCGGGCACCTTAAAGACAGAGGAGAGCCTGGGAAGGGACTCTCTGAGGTGAGGGAAAGATTGCTATTGTTGGACTTTTATTCTCACCAGGATCAGGATGGGAGGGAGGTGAATGTTGTTGTTTTTTAGTCCCATCAGACTCCTCTCCTGTTCTTCCTGAACCAATTTGGGGTTTTGGGGCAGAGAGATGGGAGTGGCTTGCTATTTCCTTCTCCAGCTCATTTTTACAGATGAGTGTCAACCTGGAATTTAGAAACCTCAAACTTATAGTCTAGTAAGATCGGATGAACCCCATGTTTTAGGACTAGCTTGTAAGTTGGAGACCCCAAAGTTTGTCCTTGTTCCCTGTGAGAATCCACCCTGAGGGGAATCTCAGGCTAGCAGTTTCAGACTGAATAATGGACCCCAAGGTAAAAAACAATCCACTTGAGGTGGAGGGTAAACCCAACCTAGTGAGTTTTCTTACCTCCAGAAACAAGGATTGAACTCAGGACCTTCAGCTTTCAAGACTGACATGCTCCAACATTTGGTCAACAGCAGAGGGGGTATGGTGTAGGATTTTGATACTGAATCAGAGGATTTGTGAGTTTGAATCTCTACTTTGCCACTTACTAGTTGTCTGTGGGCAAGCCTCTTCATTTTCTGAACCTCAGTTTCCTCAGATGAAGGAAATGGATTTGTTGATATCCATCTCTTCCAGTTTGAAATCTATGGATCTTATACTTTGTGGAGAGAAATCTCCAAGGTCTAGGGAGGGAATGGAAGTGAGAGGTATCATGACTGGTGGGACAAGCCCTGAATTAATGCCCCCCCCCCCAATCTGGGGTCTGCCATCAAAGATTTATGTGACCTTGGGGTAATTACTGAAGCCTACTAATTCCCCATTTTCCCTACAGGATAAATCATAAACTCCAAAGCATGAAGACATTTCATCATCTGTCTTACTCATCTCCTTTTTTCTAGAGGGAAAAAATGGAGCAGAGAAGCACCTTGAATGGAAAGTCTGACAGAGGACCTGGGTACAAATCCCAATTGAATCCCTTATTCATTATGTGACCCAGGGTAAATGTTCACTTCTCTGGGACAGTGGGGCTTAGACTCAGTGACTTTGAAGATCTCTTTCAGCTCTAAATTTATCATCTTTCTACTTATTAATGTACTCCATGTTACTGGCTTTCCTCAGGGACTTAAACATATTTATGTTGACAACCCTTCTGAAAGCCTAATGTCTTGATTCTTCAGCCTGTTTAATTCTGATGACCTCCTGCTCCACCTTTCTTCAGCCTCACACTGACATGATCACACTTTGTACTTCAAGATCCCACCCTCTCCCCATGTCTTCTCCAGTTGAATGAGAGCTTACGTAGACTCCTTGCCCTTACCATAGCCTTTGGTCACTTGTTCCTTTGATCTTCTCTCTGTTCACCCCCCTTCTGCTCCAGTTTCACTCACCTCCTCACCTGGCCTGGATCCTGTGATATACCATTTTTTTTAATTGAAAAATTTTATTTCATTTATTTAGAATATTTTTCCATGGTTACATGATTCATGATCTTTCCCTCTCCTAATCCCCCTCCCATATCTGACACGAAATTCCACTGGGTTTTACATGTGTCCTTGATCAAGACCTATTTCCATATTATTAATATTTGCATTCGGTTGACTGCTTAGAGTCGACATCCCCGGTTATATCTCCATCAACCCATGTGATCAGTTGTGTTTCTGCTCCCACAGTTCTTCCTCTGGATGTGGATAGCATCTTTCTCATAAGTCCCTCAGAATTGTTCTGGATCATTGCATTGCTGCTAGTAGAGAAGTCCATTACAATCGATTGTGCCACAATGTATCTGTCTCTGTGTACAATGTTCTCCTGGTTCTACTCCTCTCACCCTGCATCAATTCCTGGAGGTCATTCCAGTTCGCATGGAATTCCTCCAGTTCATTATTCCTTTTATGATGTGCCATTTTTCATGTTTGTTTGGCTACTACATGAAAATCCCTCACATACTCCACTATGACATTCCACTGTTTCCAATGGGAGAATTCTTATTCTTATTCCTTTATAATTGCTACCAACGGATGCCTCTGAATCAGCTCTGGGGATGCTGAGCATTGCTTGAGAAAATAAAGGAACTGGGGGCACCTAGGTGGCTCAGTGGATTGAGAGGCAGGCCTAGAGGGTCCTGGGTTCAAATCTCCATTGTCTAGCCCTTATTGCTCTTCTGCCTTGAAAATCTTTTACCCTAAAAAGAACTACATTTCCTGGGAGCCCACTGACTTCCTGTCATTATGTACTTCCTGTAGATAGGGGATAAATATTGAGTGGGCAGTCCTACCCCTCTCTTTGGCATGATGACATGGAGCTTGGTGTCGATGGCAAGCTAAGCGTGGAGATTTTAAATGGGCTGATCAGCCATGGGCACATGGTCTTTATTTTGTATCCTCTTTATTCCTTAATAATTAATAAATCTCCTAAAATATATTATTTTTATTATTTCACATTAATTTAAATTTTTACAGTAGTATGGGAGAAAAAACAGCTCTGTTGCAAGGGGTTGAAGAAAGGACTTCTCATAAGGAAATGAAAACGTTAAGCATAGCCAACTTTTTGGTGAAGTTTATACATAAAAAGGACTAGAGGGATGGATGGCCCATTAGCTGGCTGGCCTAGAAAAGTCAAGATGAGGATTGGGCAAACCCAAACATGTTTGTGGAAAGATGGGAAGAAGGTAAGGGAGAGACAGAGGATTTACAAGGGAATGAGATCAAGGTAAAAAGGTAGAAGAGCTGTTATTTCTCCCATACTACTGTAAAAATTAAAATTAATGTGAAATAATAAAATAATATATTTTAGGAGATTTATTAATTATTAAGAAATAAAGAGGATACAAAATAAAGACCATGTGCCCATGGCTGATCAGCCCACTTAAAATCCCCACGCTTAGCTTACCATCGCCACCAAGCTCCATGTCATCATGCAAAAGAGAGGGGTAGGACCGCCCACTCAATATTTATCCCCTTTCTACTGGAAGTACGTAATGACAGGAAGTCAGTGGGCTCCCAGGAAATGTAGTTCTTTTTCAGGGTAACAGATTTTCAATTATACACTACTGAAACATCTTTGTCCAAGGTCGCCCATCTCCTAGACACCAAATCCAGTGGCCTTTGCCCAGCTTTCATCCTCCCTGATCCATTCAGCAGCTTTCCACACTACTGACTGCTCCCTGCTTTGGCTACTCACTTCTCCTTTGTCTTCAGAAATACCAACTACACTCTTGATTCTCCTCCTACCTCTTTAACCATTTCTCTGTCTTCTTGAATGGCATCTCATTCTACTTTGGACTCCATTAAATGGTTATTTCCCATGAGTCTGTCCTTGGCTTTTTCTTTGTCGGTGTCTCATCCTCTCACAAGATTCCAAGTTCCTTTAAGGCAAGGACTCTTGAATTTTCCTTAGTGCTTAGCATATACTCTATTGTTAGAAAGTGTTGAATGAATGCCATTTTTTTGTTTGTTTTTAATTATACCTTTACCTTTTGGCTTAGAACCAATTCTGTATGACAAAAGAATGGTAAAGGGTAAGATATGGGAGTTAAGTGACTTGCCCAGGGCCACCCAGCTGGGAAGTGTCTGAGGCCAGGTTTGACCAAGGAGCTCCCATCTCTAGGCCTGGCTCTGAAGCCACTGAGCCACCCAGCTGTCCCATCATATTTTTGTGTGCCCGTGTGGTTTTCTTGGAGAATGGGGTTTGTAGTCTTAGACCATGGCTTCGGATTAAAAAGTGGTAGGCTCCTGGCTTTCTCCCAAAGATGTGCGTTTGTGTGTATGATAAATGCAGCCCTCTTTCCAGACTCTCTTTCCAGCCTCCCTCCACTTCATTTCCCCCTCTTCACTTCAGAGCACAATCAAGAATCCTCTGCCTGACTTTGTTGGCCATTTTTACTAAGAGATTTGTATAGTGATAACAAATGTTTTTCAATTGGTTCCCGAGTCATAACTCCAAGAAAATGTGTTGACAGGAGATCCCTGCCTTTTGGGGACTCTTCTTGCCCCACTCCCTTCTTTTGGAAGATGACTCTGAACTCTGGAGAGTACAGTAGTGGATTGCAGGTCCCCACCACCTGGCCATCAGCTGGGTTCTTGTCCTCGTAAGCCTGAGTCTGGAATGAGGCCATCACGCATTCGTGTCTTTCTTTCCTTTGTAGAGCATCCTGGGATGTCTCAAAGGCAGCTGCCTTCTCCCCTGGTTAAAGACTCCTAGAGCAGTTTCAGCAGCAAGAGCAAGAGAGGCTGAACTGCCAGAAGGGAGAGTTACCTGAAGAGATGAACACCTGGAAAGAAGGAACCCACTTGGCACTGCCCCAGCCTGTGTTCAGTGAAGAGAAATGAAAACAGGCTAATGAGCAGCCTTCACAAGAGCTTGATGTTACCGTTCCAGCTAGGCTGGAATATTAGCTTCCTGGCAGATTCTAATCATTTTATGATTCTTTACTGTGGAACATTCTTATCTCTGGGTGGGAATCCAATGGCATGTTCTAGACCAACTTAATGCAAAAAGTCTGGCTATGGATAAAAAAGTTCAATCCCCAAAGGGACATACCCAGGTTTGTGAATGAGGGGGATAAAGTGGGACTGGGTCCTTTGGGAGGAGCTTCCTGGAGGCAAGGGGAGGAGTCCTTAGGAAGGACTACAGGGTTGGAAGGATGACCAACCAGATAATGAGGCCAAGCCCTGGCCCACTTTGTCAGAAGGCTGTGGCTATCTGGAGGAAGGCACAGTGCCGAGGCAAAGGGTAGTGCAAAATGTTTACTGGGAAGCCCCACCAAATGTTTTATGTTTTGATGAGTTTTTATTTGATGAGTTATTCTCAATCTTTCTGAAGAGAATGACAATAGCCAACAGAAGATTTACTGAATCTTAGTTTAAGCTTTTCTGAACATTTGTGTTTGTGAAAGTTTTGCCTCTAGCCTTTCCTTGTGTAAATGAAATAAATAGCTGTCCCATACCTGATTCATGTTCTACATTAGGCACCTTTCTACTCCCCTCTTTGGAGAGACTCTAAATCTGGACCGAGACTAAGTTTTCAGTTCACCATCCTTAGGGTGCTTGGATAATGAACAGTTTAATGAGCATGATAAAAAAGGGAACCGAATTCCCCCAGAATTGAACTGGGGCTGATCATCTACATAAGTCCAGAGTAGAGGCATCCCCTCAGTGGAAAGGGAGTCGGGACTGGGACAACTAGGTGGCTCAGTATATTGAGAGCCAGGCCTAGAGATGAGAGGTCCTGGGTTCAAATCTGATCTCTGCCACTTCCTAGCTGTGTTACCCTGGGCAAGTCACCTAGCCCTTGCTGCTCTTCTGCCTTGGAACCAATACACAGTATTGATTCTAAGACAGAAGGTAAGGGTTTAAAAACAAGAAACCATGCTGTTTGTCATATGGGATGGCCTTCAGGGAGGGAGAGGGAGAAAGATACGTGATATGCTATAGTGAAAAAAGAAACAAAATAAACATCAAAACAAGAAAAAAAAAGAAAAGAACAGGTCAGATTCTATGGCCTCAAATTCTAGAGTAAATTTAGCTGAAGGTGGTTGAGAAACTCTCCTTAATAGAATTTGTATGATACCAACGATTCTGATGAGGAAGGAGCAAGGGAGCAATCTGAAGAAAACGATGTGTGGGAAGATAACTCGTTGGCCAAATTATGTGAAAAATGACTTGTATAGAAGGTAGATTTGGGAGCAGACAGCTTAGTATAAACAGTACAAAAAGAGTCGCCTTATGACATCTTTTAAGAATGGTATCAGGTCAGTGACACATTTAAAACCCAGTGGAATTGCTTGTTGGCTACAGGAGGGGGGGGGGGAAGAACATGAATCGTGTAACCAGGGGAAAATATTTGAAATTAATTAATTAAATAAAAAATTTCAAATCAGAAAAAAAAATAGTATCAGGAAGGAGTAGTTGGCTAGTTCAGTGGATTGAGAGCCAGGCATAGGGACAGAAGGTCCTGGATTTTAATTTGGCACCAGACACTTCCTAGTTGTGTGACCCTGGGCAAGTCACTTAATCCTCGTTGTCTAGTCCTTACTGCTCTTCTGCCTTGGAACCAATACACAGTATTGAGTCTAAGACCAAAGTTATGGATTAAAAAAAAGAAAAAATGAATAGTAAAGGCAGGAGAGATGGAGCTCAGGAGAAATTCCGCCTGCCCCGGCAAACCAAACCAAACTTCAACCCGAAAGGCACGAGCAACCAAAAGGGCTTTAAAAAAGTCTCTATAGGGAATAAGAGGAAGGTCAATGAAAGTCAGTGAAGGTCAGATGCCTAGAATGGGCTGATCAATGAAAGGAAAGGACACAAGAGGGCAGAACTTGGTTACTTATCTTGTTTCTCTTTTTTATCCCCAGAATAATCTTTGGACTGGGAAGGAGAAAAGAAAAATGATTAACAAGGGCTTATATACCTAGATAACGGATTCGACGCTAGTACCTTCAGGATGCCACTTTCTTTGGCTTTGTTTTTAATTTATTTAATATTAAAAATTTAAATTAAATATCTACTTAATATTTAATATTGTGTAATATTAAATATTAAGTAAATATTTAATTTATTAATTAAATAAATTTATTTATTTATGTCTTGTTTCCCAAGAGAGAATCTAAGCTCTCTGAGAGCTGGATCTCTTTCATTTTTGTCTCTGTGTCTCCGGTGCTTTGTATAGACAGTTCTTGGTATGCAGTAGACTCTTTTTTAAATTAAAAAAAATTTAAACCTTTACCTTCTGTCTTAGAATTGATGCTAAGTATTGATTCTAAGACAAAAGATAAGCAAGAGTTTTTATAAATAAAATTTAAAAGGGAAACTACACAACATGACGGAAGCGTGGTTTGGTCTGAAATCTCCCAATGAGCCAACAATGCAATATGGCAGCGAAAACAAGAGCAGTCTTATGGAAGGTCGCATTAATTGAAGCACGTTTTTTGGATGAAGCAAGTCATAATTTATATGAATCATATCATATCTGGTACATTATGTTCCTTTCTAAGGATCATGATTCAGAGCTGGAAAGGACTCCAGAAGGCGGCTAATCAGATCTCTCCATTTGACGGGTGAGTGGATATAGTGCTGTTTTTCTCCTTCCTGGAATAGGGTAGAAGCTCCTTGTGGGTAGGCAGGGCTGATTTCACTTTTGCCCTTGTATGCTTATGCCTAGAATAGTTCCTGGTACATAACAGGTGCTAATAAAAATCCCTACAATCATGTTGAGGAAGCCAGAGCCTGGGGAAGTTCTTATTTTTCTTTGAAAACTCTCACTTTCAGGGGGCAGCTGGGTGACTCAGTGAATTGAGAGTCAGGCCTAGAGATGGGAGGTCCTGGGTTCAAATTTGACCTCAGCCACTTCCCAGCTGTGTGACCCTAGGCAAGTCACTTGACCCCCATTGCCTAGCCCTTACCACTCTTCTGCCTTGGAGCCAATACACAGTATTGACTCTAAGATGGAAGGTAAGGGTTAAAAATGAACAAACAAACAAAAAAACCCTCTCACTTTCTGCCTCAGTAAGAAGGACAAGGGCTAGGCAAATAGGAGTTAAGTGACTTGTCCAGGATCACACAACTAGGAAATATCTGAGGTCAGATTTGAACCCAGGTTCTCCTGACTTTAGCCTGGCGCTCTATCCACTCTCTTACCTAGCTGCCCCTGGGTCTAGTGAAGTTAAATGAATTGCCTAAAGCTGTCCAAGTAGAAAATGGGAGATCCAAGCATCACACCCCAACCCCTCATTCTCAGGGTTTTTTTTTTTATTGTGTTGCCTCCTTTGGGTTTCACATTGGAGGAAAAACAAAGACACATTGGAGGATGTTTAGAACAGGGTGACAAGGAGAGTAAGGAAGGGGATGTGAAATTATAGCAGAGAAGGATCGGTCAAAGGAACTGGA
Source organism: Monodelphis domestica (assembly GCF_027887165.1). Taxonomy (NCBI): domain Eukaryota; kingdom Metazoa; phylum Chordata; class Mammalia; order Didelphimorphia; family Didelphidae; genus Monodelphis; species Monodelphis domestica. The sequence continues at coordinate 41,996,560 of NC_077227.1, forward strand.
TGCCTAAGGAAGAGAAGAGCAGACTTATGGCAGATACATTAGCTATCTTCCAAGGCTGTCATGTGGAAGAGAGATCACGCTAGTTCACTTGGCTTCAGAGGGCAGATCTAGGCACCATGGGTTGACTTTGCAAAGAGGCAGATTTTGGGTAGAAAAAAAAAACAACAACCTTTGCTAATTATTCAGAGTTGTTTAGGAGTGGAATTGGCTACCTTAAGAGGTAGTGAGTTCCCCCATCATCCCCTTCTAGCAGACAGTGAATGATCATTTGTCCAGGAAGTCACAGAGGAGATGTTTGCTTAGTTATGGGTTGGATACATGGCGTGTTGGGTCCCTGCCAACCCAAGACCTTGACCTGAAAAAGACTTTGGCTCCCTCAAGTTCAATCCCTACTTTTTTGTAGATGAGGCACCTGTAGCCTAGAGAGCTTAAGGGACTTGCTCACAATCACACTGCTATTGGGACAGGATAGGTCTTCCTGACCCCAAATCTGGTGCTCTCCATCTATGAAGCCAGGCTAATCCTAGAAATGGGATTCCTAGCTCTGAACTGATGGCAACTGACAGGCTAACCCCTCTTTGGCACCTTTATGAAATGATCTTAATCTTATCTTCTAATTGTTTTCTACTTGAGATTCTGCCCCCCCCCACCAACCCTGCCAGATGGGGGCAATAAGGCTCATTGTCGCTCCTCCCCCCTTTTATTCCCTTCCTCCAATTGCTCTGCTCACAGATGCCGCTTCTAGAGTTCACCGCCAGTTTTGGTCACGTCTCTGTTCTCTGGACTACCCCATGAGGTCAATTATTCTGCACTCAGGACTTGGCAGGTCAGAGTGTCCATGCCTGGGCTGTTTACAGAGCAGATGGAAGTCAGTGCCTCCAAGGGAGCAGTCTCGATGCCCTTCTGATAGAGATAGTGTAAGGAACCACAGCCTTCTAAGTTGGCCTCTCAGCCCTCCAGACCTCAGCTGGGGATCTTTAAGGAAACACAGGCAGGAACAAGCCTGCTCAGGACATTTCTGGTGGCTTCTTGGATCTCTTCTTCTGTCAAGTTCTTTTCTTCTCTTTTTAAACCTTTGCCTTCTGTGTTAGTATCAGTTCTAAGACAGAAGAGCAGCAAGGGCTAGGTAATTGGGATTAAGCGACTTGCCCAGGGTCACCCAGCTAGGAAGTGTCTGAGGTCAGATTTGAACCCAGGTCATCCTAACTCAGACCCAGCTCTCAATCCATTATGCTACTTAGCATGTTCTGATGCCCCATGCTCTACTTCAGAGACACAGGTGAGGGGAAGCTGGAAGTCAGAAAATGGTCCTTTGGGTGTCAGCTGGGAGTCAGGCCATGAAGGCTGGGCTATGGTGAGAGTGTCAGTCACCTGCCTTGGCCAAAGTTCATGTCAGTGCATCATGATGTCCCAGCCCCAGGCTGACCAACTGTGGAGGAACAGGAAGGAAAGGAATATCCCTGTAGATGCGACTTAAGAGTCCCATTTCTCCATCCTCTCCAAGATGGGGCAATAGTGGTAGTAGTGCTGGAGCTCCTGACTTGCACGGACCTGAAACGGGGCAGTGGGAGTAGCCGTGAGACCTCCACTTTGTATGGACCTGAGAAGGGGCAACAGACTCCGCTAGGCAGCTGCGACCTCCCCAGGTGGGGTTCCCTCTCCTCCCCAGCCTGGGATATCCAAAGGCTAGACTGAGGGGGGTTTGTTTCTGCTCTTCTGGCTTCTCGTGGTAATGACTCATGCTTGGCAGCAATGCCCTGGGTTGCCACATCTGGCACTTGGGCTCCAGCCTGGCCAACAGCATACAAGGCAGAATGATCAGTGCCTCCAGCACAGTCTGGTTCTGCTTAGCCAGGGTTCCTGGGCCCAGAAAGAAATGCTCTTGCCTGGATCAGCTGCAGCTCAGGACATGCCAGATAACATATCAGTCATCTCTTGACCTTTATTTTTGGAACCAGAAGAATCCAAGCATCCACACTGAACCTGGCTCGGCATGGCATCTGGCCACTCTCTCCTCCTTTTTCCTTCTTGCCTCATGAAGCTTGCTTGCACAGCAGAAGTGAGAATGAGGCTCTCAATTTTGAAAAGGAAGACATTGGGAGGCATTCCAAAAAATCAGAAGGACAGGACTTTGTGGGATCAGAACAGGGTACTCAAGAGGGCACTGGACTTGGAGTTGAGAGATGCTTAGCTCTGAGCCTGGACAAATCACCTCATTTCTCAGAGCCTCAATTTTCCATCTGAGAAATGGAGATAATAATACTCTCCTCTGAGGGTTGTTGGAAGGTATTGGGGATGTACCCCTAGCAGGCTATGAATCTCTCTCAGAAAAGGCCTGTCCTGGAGTTCCCTCTCTTGTCCTTACTCTAAAACCACCACCTTTTCTGTACCTTAATTTCCCCTTTCTGTGAAATGAGGATAGCTCGTGTTTCCCCTGTTGTCACCCTCAGAAGTCTGTGATGTCTTCACACAGTGTACCACCTTCTCCATATCCTCCAGGGTCTTATAGAGCCTAACATTAATCTAGCACTTTGTACAAATAGAAAGTCTGCCAGGACAAATTGTCCTCTGTTCTCACTCCCTGGTGAGTTCATGTGCTCAGCCATCCTTACCTCCCATGGCATCAGAGCTCAAGATCGGGACACCCTCTGCACACATCCCCCACCCTTTACCCCCACAGGCAGCCTGACCTTCCCCATGGGGCTCTTCCATAGGATGGGGGGCTTAATACTACTCAGTAAGATCTTGGAGCCTCCCAAGCTAACCAGCCTTCATCATGGAGAGAAGGATCTGGTTCTCATGGACTTTGGAATCTGCCCTGGTCCTCAGTCACAGATGGTCAGACAGATAGACTGAAGAAGAGATAGGAAGAGAAAGAGATAGGGGGGATTCTGGGGTGGGCACCCTCTCCCACCCCCAAAACACATCCAGGACCCACAGAAGAAAAAGACACAAGGCTCTCGGGTCCTTGTATTCCCAAAGCTCAACCAGAGGCAGCTGCACTCTTTCCTAGTGATGGTTTCCACCAGGTCCCTTATGGTTCCCATCCTAGGAAGGTAATATCTTGAGCCCCTCTCCTGAGGGACTCTAGGGCAGAGGACATCAGTGCCCTCGTGGCCTGGGAGGAGGCTTCTGGCTGATCTTTCTGGGCCACTGGGACTAGGTACTACAAGTGTTTCTAAGATCCAGAGTAGTAACAGTTTACAGCTGTGAACTGCTCCCAGTGGTTAAGCTGTGAGACCCTGGGTAACTCACTCAACCTGTCTTTGAACCTCAGTTTCCTCAACTTTCCCCTTCATATACTCTATGTCACAGCCATGCTGTGGGGATAGAAGCAATACTTGTTTTACACAGGCTGGGATGATTTCACTTTAAAGAGGCAAAGAGCCAAATTTGGGGGAAAGTTAGAATCTTAGACGAGAGTCTGGACCTTTAACATTCCTTCTTTGACACCTGAGGCATAAAAAACCCCAGAGTTTGGGGAGCTGATATTAGCTCTGGTGGAATTCCTACTTCCCTGCCCTGGGGAATGTAGGGACCTGCTGAGCAGGCTGCCACAGCTGTTTGTTTGGGTGCAAAGAGACAAGTGGTCTTCTAGCTAGATTGTAAGTACGTCTTAAAAATGGAATTTGATGGTCCAGGAGTGATTTAGAGCTTCTCGTCCCAAATCTGAGTCTCCGGATCCATCTGAGCTGGGTCTGGTCCAGAAGACTGGCTTTCTTGCTGTGGTTCCCTACATCTTCCTGCCTTTATGGATGGAGACCTTGAATTCGCTCCCTCCTCATGATCTGGAATCATCACAATGCCTGGCATGTAGTAGGTATTTAATAAATGCTGATTGATTCTATCTTCCTTCAAGGGTTGGAGAATTTCCTAGAAGAGACTTTTCCCAGTTATTAATAGTTTCTCATCGTTCCTTCTCCCTTCTCTCCCCCTCATTACTTTGTGTTCACTTTGTATATACTTTCGATTTACTTCTCTGGCTGGTGAACTTCTAGGAGAATGCAAGCCTCTGGAGGTTAAGGATGCTTTTATTTCATTACTGACCCGAAATGAATCAAATACCCATAATGCCCAACTCACCAGAGTTGTGAGTATCAAATGGGAAGCGTCTGTGTATAACACTTTATAAGCCTTAACAGATGACATCCATGTCAACAGCTATTACTGATTTCCTGCATCTCATCTTTTTTATGGATCGAGATAGAAACAGTTCTGGAGCAAATCACTAGCCCTGCTATGATTTTCCCCTTTAAAACCATGGTTTATGGACTGTTGTAGAGGCGGTAAAATAACTACATTTTGTATGTGAATATAAGAATTTGTATATAAGTCCATCTTCTCTAGGTTCATTTTCAGGCAGGATGATGGGGATGAGAAAGAGGTACTTCATCCTGTTTCCACAGTTTAGATTTTGTCACCAGGTTCTTATATTTCTTCCTCCCTCCTCCTTCTCTCTCCTTCCCTCCCTCTCTCCCTTCCATCTTAGACTTGATACTGTGAATTAGTTCCAGAGCAGAAGAGTTTACCACTCTTCTTGGCAATGGGAGTTAAGTGACTTGCTCAGGGTCATCCAGCTAGGAAATGTCTGGGACCAGATTTGAACCTAGGACCTCCTGTCTCTAGGCTTGACTCTCAATCCACCGAGCTACCTAGCTGTCTTCTACATTCTTATATTTTCCAAGTTTTCCATTCCTCATTGCTGACGGATGATGACATTTGATTTGACAATGTCTGTTGAAGACATTTTTTCTTCTATTTTTTATGGGTCAATGTGATATCTGGGCAATTGTCAAGGAAAGTTTTATCTGTAATAATGCTATTGGAAGAGTCCACATGGATGTTGCCCTTAGAGGGCCTTTTGATTCCGTGCTTGAATCTCATCTACGTCTAGGGCTGTGCTAGGGAGCCAATCACTTTCCACCACATTTGATGTGTCCACGGGCATGTCCCAGTCCCTTGTCATCCTTTCCTACTGCTCAGGGTTCTGTTTCAGAAATATTTCTGAAACATCTAACCCATTTATCAGCTGCCCCGAGTAGCTTCTATCCATTCTCTTCCTTCTTTCTGGCAATAACATTTCTATAACCTTTCTAATAACTACCTTGGGATAAGAGAGCTTGTGTTTTGTTAATATTGCATGGATTTTTGTTGGGTTCTAAGTCTGCTATTAGCCATTTTCTGGTTCCAAAAGGGTGTGTTGACTGGTGTTGAGTGAGTGGGAGCTTCCCAAGGGAGCACAAAGGAGACCCAGTACTCCACAAAGGCAGAGTAGGTATTCATAATCCATCTTGGACAGGAGGTACTTACCCAGGCGGGCAGGTAGCTGGTCAGTCAGTCAGTCAATTGACAAACACTTATTAAGCTATTACTACATACCCAGCATTGTGAAGGATCCTGTCTCTGCCTTCAGCAATTTGCCTTCTGATTCACTTCCTGGGGAGGTCATGAGCTGATGCATACAGAACAGTCTAATGTGGCTGACATTGAACATGGGGGTAGGGAAAGTTTTCAGGCTTCCATCTTGCCCTAACATGGGTAGGAGGTCTGAAATGTATGGTCATTGGGATAGGCACGTAGGGACTACAAGAATTCCCATCCCTTGGCCTCTTTCCTAATGGTAAAAAGGGCCATCTAGAGTTATTACCCACTGACTCTTCCCTAGCTTGTCTCCAGGAGCCCCTTTCGTTCAATCTAGAATTGAAATTCCAGTCCTTGCTCTATCCCTACTTCTATTGGCTGGACTCCTTTCATAGGAGTTTATTTAGAGCTGGAATGGATGGGGATAGTCCTTTAGTCCCATCTCCCATTTTTCAGGTGAAGAAACTGAGGCTCAGAGAAATCAAGTGACTGGCATGAGATAGCACAGATAGGGTCAGAGACAGGATGTGAAACCAAGTCCTCTGACTCCACAGCTAATGCTCTTTGCTCTGTTCTGGGTTTCCTCCAGGCAAAGGGTGAGGTCACCGTGGATAATGCTACCCCAGAGTAACCTCTTTCTACCAGATTACCTTTGCCCTCTTTTCCAGACTCAGATCAACATAATAAGCTATGCTGGGAGCTGCAAAAGGCACCTCTGAACTGGTAGAAGACAGAAGGAGCCCAGAAACCAACTTACTTATTTCCCTTACAGGGGATTTTTTGGCCAGGAGACCAAGTCCCATACTCTGCTCCCTGGAAGTTTCTTCTTATTGTCATTCAGTCATTTCACTCATGTCCAACTCTTTGTGACTCCATTTAGGGTTTTCTTGTCAAAGATACTGGAGTGATTTGCCATCTCCTTCTCCAGCTCATTTTACAGATAAGGAAACAGAGGCAAACCGGGTGAAGTGATTTGCCCAGGGTCACATAGCAAGTAAGTGTCTGAGGCCAGATTTGAACTCAGATCTTCCTGACTTCAGGCCCAGTACTCTATCTACTGAGCTGTCTAGCTCAGAGGAAAATCTCTTACCTGACCCAAATATAGCAACTTGAGTTTTCAATTCATTGACCACTCAGTGGGTGTTTGCTGAGACGCCCTCTCTGGGGAAGACCGTGGCTCTGTTCTTTCCTGGGTATTTCATGAGGTTTGGGGGAAATCAGAAGAATCAGAACAATTTGTGAAAGGGACTAGAGGTAGGGGTGGAAGAGACAGACAGGCGCAGAGAAGAAAATCTCTTGGAGAGAGTGTAAAATTCTACTCCTGGGTTTCAGGAATCAGCATCACATGATAAAAGAAGCATAGCTCGAGGAGAATTTTTGTGAGCTAAGAAAACAAAAGACAGGACAAAGGTCTGGGTGTCTGGGTAGACTTCAGGCTCAGTATGAGTCAAAATTATGAGATCATAGCCAAAAAATGCTAATTTAATGTCAGGCTGCTATAATGTCCAGAACATGAGAAATGCTGATACAGATCTTAAGAAGGGTGTGACAGGGACTGCTAGGGGGCTTAGTGGATAGAAAGCCAGGCCCAGGGATGAGAGGTCCTGGGTTCAAATCTAGCCTCAGATATTTCCTATCTGTGTGATCCTGGGTAAGTCACTTACCCCCAATCACCTAGCCCTTACCCCTCTTTTGCCTTGGCACTGATACTAAGTATTGATCTTAAAAGATATAAAGTAAATTCTTTAAAAAAAAAAAGGAAGAAGGGCAATGACAGACTGAAGATTATGTACAAAAGGGTGCCCAGGAAGAGGGGGAGAGAGCAGTCGGTATACTAGAAACCATTCCAGTCAAGGATCAGTTGGAAAAACTAGGAATGACAATTCTTGGAAAGATAGGACTGAGGCTGACCTGAAAGTTGCCTTCAAATCTGTGAGAGCCTGTAACAGGGAACAGAGACCAGAATGCTTTTCCTTCCTTGGTCCAAGGGAAAAGAGAACAATGAGGAGAAACTGCTGGGTAGAAAATTTCAGCTTCGGATAAAGAAAGTTTCCCTAATAATTAGAGGAATTTGGAAATGGAATGTAATACCTCCAGTACGTTTTCCATCTTGGAAGGTGGCCAAATGGAGGCTGGAGGACCATTTGTCAGGACAACGTAGAAGGCATTCTTTCTTGTCAGCTTCAGGCTAAGACTTTGGAATCTCTTCTAACCCAGTGATTCTAGATTCATCCTCGACGAACCATGAACTGAGACTCTGGTTTCCATTTGATTGAATAACCTACTGTGCGCACTGCACAAAACCAAACAAAAATACCCAAACATTCCCTGTCCTGAAGGAGCTTCTATTTTATTGGTAGAAACAACACATACACAGAGAAGGAAATATTTTGTATATTCAGACCCAGTAAGATTGTCGACCCCAATGCTTATATTCTGGGCAAATAGAATCTGTGACAGATGAAATTTCACTTTTGTTATTGATTCTTCCTTTTGATTTAGTATGACGGTCTGTAGTGAGTATTGTCAGAGTCGTATGTGGTCTGAGAAGGCAGATAGGAGGAGGTAGTAGTGGTGGAGATGGGTCTTGGAAGTAGTAGTGGAAGAGATGGATCTTGGAAGAGAAGATGGATAGATGAGGAGAGGACAATGGGAGAAGTTGGGATTCCCAAACAATGGAAAAAGAGGGGGCAGTTGGGTGACTCAGTGGACTGAGAGCCAGACCCAGAGATGGGAGGTCCTGGGTTCAAATGTGACCTCAGATACTCCCTAGCTGTGTGACCCTGGGCAAGTCACTTAACCCCCATTGCCTAGCCCTTACCACTCTTCTGCCTTGGAGCCAACACACAGTATTGATTCCAAGATGGAAGGTAAGGGTTTAAAAAAAAATGGAAAGAGACAGGAATGGGTATAAGGCACAACCAGGAGGTAAGCAGGGGAATGGAGGTAGAGAGAAAACTGGGGGGGTGGCAGCATCCAGAATTAGATTGGGAGGGGACCTCAGAGGCCATCTTGTTCAACCCTCTCATTTTACTGATGAACAGAGAGGTTAAACAACTTGCCTGAGGTCCTCAAAATCAGATCCTCATGCTTTTTCCATCAACATGCTGTGTTATGCATGAATACTTCTCTACCTTGATGGGGACCCAAGATCCCTCTACCTGGCCAGATCTGACCTTTTAGGACCTATGAGCCAACCTGGACATCATGCAAGATCAAAGCTGCCCAGGAGACCCGCAGGAAATGGCCTTCCTTCCTTGGCTCTGGCCCTGTCTCTACTTGGTGTTGAATCAGGTCATTCTGGGTTGGTTTCCAGGCTGTTTCTCCAAGAGTCCACACCCTCAAGTTGTCTGGACCCCAGAGCCCAGTCACTTTGGCCTCCATTCCCAGGTTATTTGGGGCTTGGGATTTAATGGCAGTTGGAGCCAATGGCCCAGTCTTATTGCTACATTATCAGCCCAGAAATCCATTTCTCCACCTCTTACCGACTGAAACCACCCAGATGGGTCTATATCGGCACTGTCATTTGGTTCGGTTTTATGGGAATCTTCTCCCACTGCATCACTGATGTGGAGACACGTTTTTCACGATCTATAACCTAGATCAAGTTGCTTACTGTTTCGGGGAGGAATAGGGGGAAGAAGGGAAAGAATTTGGAACTCAAACTTTTAGAAAAGGATTTTTTTTTTTTAAAACCCTTACCTTCTGTCTTGGAGTCAATACTGTGTATTGGCTCCAAGGCAGAAGAGTGGTAAGGGCTAGGCAATGGGGGTCAAGTGACTTGCCCAGGGTCACACAGCTGGGAAGTGTTTGAGGCCAGATTTGAACCTAGAAAAACTCAATTACACAACTGGGGAAAAAGAAACTATTTTATTAAATATTGGCCCTGTCCCTGGCCTGCCTTCTAGACCAAATGAATGGACCAAAGGTGAGTTTCTTCACAGTTCAAGTCTGAGCAATCACCTCTGTCCCTACTGCTCATCAGCTGAGACCTATGGCCTCCTTTGCCTTGAGCTAGAGTTCAAGTTGGGGATATGGTCAGGCTTGACCCATCTATCCCCATACAGGTTATATACCCAACATCACAGAGATTTCCTATTCCTATCACATATATGTGCATCTATATTGATGACCACACACGTGTGTATAGATGTATAGGCAGGTAGCTTTGTATGAAGGGAGTATTACATAAACATACACACACACACACACACACACACACACACACACTCACACACACTCTTTCCTAATCCCTGGGCAGCTGTGATTCATTCTACTGAGTCAAACTCCAGAAGTTATACTATCCCACTTAAGATTGTATATTGAGAAATGGAAAGGGCTGACTTGATTTATTTAGGGTCTTTTATTCACCTGATTTATTTAGGGTCTTTTTTCCATTACATTTTTTGTCAAGAAGAAGTTCCACCTTTTCTCCCTTCCGTACCTCCTTTCCCCGATGAGAAGGCACTGAGAAAACCCCCAAATCTGTAACGAACATGAATAGTCCAGCACAGTAAAATTTGACACTGGCCACGTCCCCCTAAAACATATCCCAGTTTGCACTCCGAGTCCCTCAGTTCTGTATCAGGAGATGGGTAGCCTGTTTCATCACGAGTCCTCTGGAATTGTGCCTTGACCCATTAATTTTACAGATGAGAAAGCTGGGATCAGAAAGAGCAGGTGACTTGCCCAAAGTCACACACAGCTATTAAGTAAATGGTTGGGATTCAATCCCCAACCCTCTAACCCCAAATCTAGTCTTTCCCTCCATTCTATTACTGACTTCACGTGTGGAATACAAGCATATAGACTCTGACTCCATAGGCAAAGCTCCTTCCAGCAATCACCCAGGATGTTGTCTTCTATCCCCATCTGAACCCAATTTCTTTAACCCACATTCTAGAGAGCGAAGTCCTATCAGCAGTCCCCGGCTCTTTCTCCTCAATCTATGAAGACTTGTGGCCAGTTTCAGATAAAACCCCATTTCTTCATTCACTGGGTTTCTTTTTCCCTCATTGTTCCCTTGTCCACCCAATTATACTATAAGGTCACAGAGTCAACCAACGAGCATCCCCCTTGGTTCTCTGTGTGCCCCATGATGCTCGGCTAAGTGTATATTTGGGGCTTTATAAACACTTGACTTATTGTTGTGTTGTGGATGGTGTGTGGGTGGGTGTTCATGTGTTTGTGGGTGTGCAGTTCTGGAATCTCCTGCCACCGTTTGCCTTCTGCCTTTATTAGAAGGTGAGTTCCTTGAGAGCTTACTCAGAGCCTGTCTCATATTTTAATTTTGTCCTCCTAATCTCTTAAAACCATTGTGACAAATATAGGTGTTAAAAACATGTTTGTGTAGCTGGTGAATCTCCCACTTTGGGCAGCTGCAAATCCCTCTCTTTTTTTTTTTTCTGGCCCATCTAAATCAGACCCTGACCCCTTCTTAGCAAATCCAGGGGGAATGGATCAAGACGCCATGTCTCATCTGTGACTGATTCCTTTCCTCTTCCTAGAGATTGGGTCTCTTCTCAACTATATGATGACACCTTCCCCTCCATGCTTGGGGATCTATGTCCCGTCCCAATCAGGTTCTGATTCCTGCCCCAAACCCTGAGGAGGGGTGTTCTGTCCTAATTGGAACCCATACTCAATTTTTTTTTCATCCCCTACCACCTCACTGGAAGCTTTAAAGAAAAGACTGGACCATCATGTCAGAGATATTCTGCAGAGAGTATTTTTTTTCCCCTAAACCCTTATCTTCCATCTTAGAATCAATACTGTTTATTGGTTCCAAGGTAGAAGAGGGATAAGGATTAGGCAATGGGGGTGAAGTGACTTGCTCAGGGTCACACAGTTAGAAAGTATCTAAGCTCAGATTTGAACCCAGGACCTCCTGTCTCTGTAGAGAGTATTTTTGATCAAATATATATGAGTCACTCTCTGTCCTGTTAGAACCTAACTTCCAGGAGGGCAGGGAAAATTCTCATTATTCAGCTCCTAGAGCTGGGGAATGGGTACCTTCCATTTCCATACTTAGTTACAGATTTGGTTCTTCTATTAGAATATGAGTTCCTTCAGACCAGGCCATGTTTCTTTCTTTCTTTCTTTCCTTCTTTCCTTCTTTCTTTCTTTCTTTCTTTCTTTCTTTCTTTCTTTCTTTCTTTCTTTCTTTCTTTCTTTCTTTCTTCTTCTTTCTTTCTTTCTTTCTTTCTTTCTTTCTTTCTTTCTTTCTTTCTTTCTTTCCTTTCTTTCTTTCTTTCTTTCTTTCTTTCTTTCTTTCTTTCTTTCTTTCTTTCTTTCTCTCTTTCTCTCTTTCTCCCTTCCTCCCTTCCTCCCTTCCTCCCTTCCTCCCTTCCTCCCTTCCTCCCTTCCTCCCTTCCTCCCTTCCTCCCATTCCTCCCTTCCTCCCTTCCTCCCTTCCTCCCTTCCTCCCTTCCTCCCTTCCTCCCTTTCTCTCTTTCTCTCTTTCTCTCTTTCTCTCTTCCTTCCTTCCTTCCTTCCTTCCTTCCTTCCTTCCTTCCTTCCTTCCTTCCTTCCTTCCTTCCTTCCTTCCTTCCTTCCTTCCTTCCTTCCTTCCTTCCTTCCTTCCTTCCTTCCCCCCTCCCTCCCTCCCTCCCTCCCTCCCTCCCTCCCTCCCTCCCTCCCTCCCTCTCTTTCTCTCTTTCTCTCTCTCTCTCTTTCTCTCTCTCTCTCTTTCTCTCTTTCTCTCTTTCTCTCTTTCTCTCTTTCTCTCTTTCTCTCTTTCTCTCTTTCTTTCTTTCTTTCTTTCTTTCTTTCTTTCTTTCTTTCTTTCTTTCTTTCTTTCTTTCTTTCTTTCTTTCTTTCTTTCTTTCTTTCTTTCTTTCTTTCTTTCTTTCTTTCTTTCTTTCTTTCTTTCTTTCTTTCTTTCTTTCTTTCTTTCTTTCTTTCTCCTTCCAGATGCTTTCTACAGGGCCAGGTACATAGTAAGTGTTTAATAAATGCTTATTGCTTGATTGACCACATGACTTCCAAGTGCCCAACTTGGAAACTCTGTGATAGCCCTGTCCTCTGTGTACCATCTCTGTCAGACCAGACACCACCCTACCAATTCCTAGGAATGTGTCCCATCCTAACCGGGCTCTGACCCCTTTCCTCCAATTGCTGATGAATTTTCTACCATTCTGGCCAGATATGAACCAGTTTCTCCACATCCCTGGGGTTGTGTCCAACCCCAATCAACCCTTCATTACTCCATCTCCAAGAGGCTGTGCCCTATCCCTGCCAGACCTTTCTTGACTCCCAGGAGTCAGTGCTCTCCCCCCACAGTGCTGGGGTTTGAATGGCTGCCCATTCCTTCCCTCTTCTGTCTGCAGTGAGGCCACCAGTGAGGCAGGGGGGTCTCGTTGGCTTTGGCTCCTTCTTGGGCTTCGTCGGATCACTGGAATCCATGAGGGAAGAGGGTAGGGTGTGAAAAAATAATTCCTATCACGACGCAGGAAGGAAGGAAGGAAGGAGTCTGGGTCTGGGGCTGCCCTCTTCTAGGACGAGGAAGAGAAGGAATTGGAGGTTTGCTGGTGCCATGCGCCCCATGGGGCTAAGAGAAAGGAGTACAGGGTTTTAACCGGGTTAGGACAGAGTTCTGCAGGAGCTGATAAGGGTTGGGGATCTGGAGATGATAGGACATAATGTGCTCCCTCTGGAGACTTGTTCTATGCCTGGCACACTTTCCAGGCCCCTAAGTAGGGCCTAGGTAATTCTCAGGAGAGAGAAGGCCCTGCAGCCAGGGAAGCTGACACCATCCTATGGCTCAAGACTGGGTAATAATTTTTTCTTCTGCCTAGCAGGGATTAGGCAGGAGAGAGAGAGAGATAGAAAAGGCTCTGAGCTTCAGCTGAAGGGCAGTGTGATGTAGGGCAGGAGACAGGACCTTTCACCAGGTTATTAGATATAGGTAAGGCAGGCCCCAGAGAGAAACTGGTCTAAACAACCTCCTCTCCTTGCCTTCTATCTGAACTCTCTCCTTTGCTGGTGTTGATTGTTTCTCCCAAACAGAGGAACTGACTCAGAATTGCAAGTCAACAAGACTTTCCCATAAGCACCGGGAGAGAAAGGGAGACCAGAAGAGTCTCTGTTCTTGAGGAACTCACAGTCTAATGGGGGAATAAGTGTGAATAAACAAGAGACTTACAGGCTATGAGGAGGGAATCAACAGAGGGAAGGCATTAGCGTGAAAGGAAGACAGAAAGGTTTTTTGAGGTGGAGTTTTACCTGGGACTTGAAGGAAGGATCCACATGGTGGAGATAAAGAGGAAAAGAATGCCTGGTGTGGGGAGAGCCAGTGAAAAAGCAGACCAGGGAGATGGAGTGGCTTGAGGGAAAAACACTGAGACCAGGGATTCTAGATCTTAGAGAGGGCAGTGACTTAGAAGAAGACTAGACTGATGTAGAGGAAATTGATAGAGCCAGAATGCAAATGGCAGCATATTAATTTTCATTTTATTTCCTTCATGACTTTTTTTCTTGTTTATGTAGACATATATCTTCTTTCCCAACATGACAAACATGGAAATAGGTATTGTGTCATAGCATCCATGTAACCTCTATCAGATCATGTGCCAGTTCAGGGGAGGAGAGAAGAGGAGAGGGGGAGAGAGAGAACCAAATGTCAGAAAATGATGACTAAAATTGTAGCTATATGTGATCTGGAAAAGAAAAATATTATAATAATAAAAAAGACTGGAAAGTTATGAAGGGGCAAGGGAAAGGAATAAGTATTTACATAGCACCTACTATGTGCTCAGCATTTTATAAACACTATCTCGTTTGATCCTCACAACCCTGTGAGGTAGGTCCTGCTATTATCCCCATTTCACAGCTGAAGAAACTGAGGCAAACAGAGGTGAAGTGACTTATCCAGAGTCTGAGGTTAAATTTGCAGTTGAGTCTTCCTGACTTCAGGTCCGACATTCTATTCACTTTACCACTTAGCTAGCCTTAAGAGCCTGAGGAGTTCATATTTAATCCTGATGAAAATAGAGTTTCTTGCATAGGGTGGTGCTCTGATTAGATCTGTGCTTTATAGGAAGCTGTGTGAGTCAACTGAAGGGCTGAGAGAACCCCTCTAGGCAAGGATATTGGGTGACCTCAATCCCATGGTCTTTCCTAAGGTGTCAAAAAGCTGTCCCCTTGCCTGAGAAGGGCTGGCCTGAGAGGACAGCGGGGATCATGTGCCAGGGAGAAAAAGAGCTTGTTGAAGGGATTCAGTTAGAAGAGGGAACTCTTAGGGTCCCTGCTTACCTATTCTTGTGCTCTCTTCCTCTCCCTCTCCCTCTCCCTCTCCCTCTCCTCTCCCCCTCCCTCTCCCCCTCCCCCTCCCACTCCCTCTCCCACTCCCTCCCCCCCCCCCCCCTCTCTCTCTCTCTCTCTCTCTCTCTCTCTCTCTCTCTCTCTCCCCCATTCTGTGTAAATCTGAGTCCCCAACAACCCTGAAGTGAGTTCTACTGCCACCTGGTGGTCATTAAGTGGGTAGTGCCATGGCAACCCCTCTACACCCAGCACCGAACCTAACAAAAAGGTCAGAATGGAGAAAGAGCCCCACCTGGTGTCTGCGTTCTCCTCACTGGATTGGTGGCAATTAGAACTGGAAGGGATCTGGGAGATGGTCAAGGCCAACCACTCTATTTTACAAATGGTGGCACTGAGCCCCAGAAAAAAGTGACTCTCTTAAGGTTGTACAAATAGTAGGTAAAGAGCAAAGATGGGAATCAATCCCTCAGGATCTTCAGCCATGAGACTTAGGCTACAGTGCAGAAGAATGGCGCCCTCCTTGGACACTGATTCAGGGAGACCATGAGAGCTTTGTATAGTTCTCAGGCAATAGCCTATGTTCCTATAAAACAAAGCAACTCTCCTCTCCTCCTTCCGCATCAGTTGCAACTATGAATACCCCTCCTGTGGCGCCTTTCTTTAGGGCTCAAGCCTCTTTTTAACAAGATGCTCCTGGAACACCTGTCACATTGGGACATGCAGGAGCTTCAGGATACCACAGGACAGCACCTAGGAGAGGGCAGGGGCTAGTTTATGGAGTGCCTGGTACATAGTAGGTGTTCAATAAACACTAACTGGATTAAACTGTGAACTGTGCCTGTGCTCTCCAAGCCACCTTTGCCAAACCAGGATTCTTGCTATTCCTCACATAGGATATATAATGTACCTCTGTTCATTTATTTATTTGTTTATTATTTATTTTTTAAACCCTTACCTTCTGTCTTGGAATCAATCCTGTGTATCTGTTCCAAGGCAGAAGAGTGGTAAGGACTACGCAATGGGGGTTAAGTGACTTGCCCAGGGTCACACAGCTAGGAAGGGTCTAAGGCAAATTTGAACCCAGGACCTCCCATCTCTCAGCCTGACTTTCAATTCACTGAGCTACCTAGCTGCCCCCATACCTCTGTTCATTTATACTGTCTGGCATATGTTCCCTTCTCCTCTTTGTCTCTTAGTTACTCTTGTTCTCCTTAACACCCAACTCCAAGGTCTCCTTTCTACATGATACCCCCTATATCAGACCTTCCTAAAACCCTCCTTCCCTTCCTTCCTTCCATCCTTCCTTCCTCACTTGCCTCCTTCCTTCCTCCCTTGCCTCCCTTCCTTCCTTCCTTCCTTCCTTCCTTCCTTCCTTCCTTCCTTCCTTCCTTCCTTCCTTCCTTCCTTCCTTCCTTCCTTCATCAGACCTTCCTAAATCCCTCCTTCCCTCCCTCCCTCCATCCCTTCCTCCCTCCCTTCCTCCCTCCCTTCCTCCCTCCCTCCCTCCCTTCCTTCCTTCCTTCCTTCCTTCCTTCCTTCCTTCCTTCCTTCCTTCCTTCCTTCCTTCCTTCCTTCCTTCCTTCCTTCCTTCCTTCCTTCCTTCCTTCCTTCCTTCCTTTTTCTTCCTGCCTTCCCTTCCTGCCTGCCTTCCTTCCTTCCCTTTTGTCCTCCTTACATTTTCTACCAACTCTTTATTCCATTTCCTGCCTCACTCAATGAATTTACATGAGCAATCTCACTCCTGGAATTCACTTACTCATTATACTTGTCCCTTAGCAATCCTTCTCTTCCTTTAAAGACAGCTTAGGCACTGCAGCTTCTGTGAACTCTTTCCCAAATCTCTGCACTGGATAAAAAGAGCTCTTTGTGTCTTGAATTATACTTATTTGTGTACATATCCAATGACACTTTCTTCGCTACTAACTGGCTGCATGCCTTTGGATTTCTCCATCATATTCCTTTGATGGGTACCTCCATCCCTCCCTTTTTATGCTTCCTTTTGTATATTGTTATCTCTCATTAGATTGTAAGCTCCTTGAGGATAGGAATTGTCTTTTGCCCTTACTTTGTACTCTCAGCCATAACACAGTGAATGGTATATAATAGACTCTTAAGAAATGTTTATTCACTGGCCAACTGAAAAGAACAATTAGCTTCTTGAGAGGAAAAGTTATCATTTAAAAAATATCTGTGTGTTCCCATTGCCTAGAAGTATGTTTAATCTGAGGAAAGCTTTCCAAGTCCTAGCCACATCTTCTCTCCTACTAGGAATGACAGTTTGTCAGGTTAGATTCAGTGGAAGACTCCTACCTTGAGTATGGCATGGGAATATAATACAGCCACCAGACTATTCTTCTAGTCTATCACATTTCCAGTTTACCAGCTAATGGAGACATTTACAAATGCCCTTTGAGTCAAGAATGTGTTTGGCTCATTACCTTTCTTATCAATGAATCATCACAGGTTATATTGGTGGTGGAGAAACATTGCTTCTCTCTAGAAAAGTATTATCCTTGTTGTGCCTTGAGCCAGGAGGCCCAGAAGACAGAGTGAATCTTGAAGGAGCTGTGTTAATTAAATTTGAATATGCCTTGGGTCCATGGTAGGCAGAATTGAGACTTATGGAGGATTTCCTTCTTCCATGGTTTCCTAGGGGCCACTTGTTGGTCCCTAGTTGGAAGGAATGGGCCATTTTCCAAGGTGGGTCCAAATGTTGCAGGTGTTGGTGATGGTAGCTAAAACTTCAGTCTTTGGAAAAAAGGGGGAGGTGGATAGGGAGAAGAAGTCCTCACTGTTCTAGGTTCTGCAAAATGTGACTCCATCTCAGTGAAAGGATCAGCATAGTCCACATAGGCCAGCTAGACTTTTTCCTAGGGTCACATCTACATTTTGTGAATGTTCCACCATTGGTTATCCAGGCAGGGCTAGTTGTTAGAAAGCTAAAATCCTAATAGAAAAAGATATGGGAAAAAAACAGGGTAAGAAAAGAGCCTACATAGGGTCAAAGAGTATGGAAAAATTACAAATGTAATTTTTATAAAGAACCAAGAATGAGAATTAGGTCTCCTATTGGTTCATCTCTGAAGTATATCATGAGTGTCTGGTTGACCCTATCTGCTTATTGGTAGTTGATAGGTGTTGGTGAACCTATGGCACACACACTTGAGGGGACTGCTCCCTTCTCCCTCTCCATTCATGCCTGAGGACATTTCTCCCATGACCAGTGGGAATGCTTCTTCCCTCCCCTGTCAGGGTAAGGTGGGGGAGGGGGGGCTCACATATGGCATGAGGGTGAAGTTTGGGTTCTCAGTCTCTAAAAGATTTGCCATCACTGTTATAGACCAATGGATTCAAGAACATCTGGACATGGGAAGCAATGAGAACCCTGATGAGAAAGGATATCAAAGGGGAGTCCTGCAAAAGAAAAATATAAAGCAGTCAGAACTATGAAATATAGAAGGTACCAGAGAACGGACATAAAGAGATCAGGTGTGCCATTTGGATGAAGTCAACTCCAACCAGGATTCATGGGATGGTAGGTGTTCTGTGGTAAAATGGCTTAAAATAGACCCTTTCTGGGTGAGGTACAAGGAGGTGGATACAAAGAAGATAGCCTCCAAGTATCTTCTTTCCTCAAAATGAATGTCCCACCTTGCTAGACAGCCATCAAAACATCTAGGACATGGACTTTTCAGTGCAATGGGGTGGGGGTGGGTGGGCAGGACTGCCTTTAACAGTGACTTTCCTCATTAAATAAGGGCTAGAGGAGAGAACTTCATATATATGGATTGCAGAAGGCAGTGGCTATTGTACTTCTAAGGACCAAACTAATTTCTGTAGCAAATTATATACTTCAAAATGCTTTCCTTGTTGCAACCCTGAAACAGAAATAGAGTTCATTTTAGATATAAGAAAGTGGAGCCTTATGAGGGAGGAAATGACTTGCTGATCATCACATTAAGAGTAAATGATAACCAAGGAATATTGTTCTAAATTGAATAATTAAATAAAATCTTAAAAAAAAAAAAGAGTAAGTGATGACCCGGGGCTTCAAGCCAGACTTTCTGATTCTTGTTTTTTTTTGTTTGTTTGTTTGTTTTTTTGTTTTTTTAAGTTTGGAAAATTTTATTTAATTAATTCAGAATATTTTTCCATGGTTACAAGATTCATGTTCTTTCTCTCCTCCTCCCCCCTCCTCCATATCCAATGCACAATTCCACTGTGCTTTACATGTGTCATTGATCAAGACCTATTGCCATATTATTGATATTTGTACTAGGGTGAACATTTAGAGTCTACATCCCCAGTCATATCCTCATCGACTCATGTGATCAAGCAGTTGTTTTTCTTCTGTGTTTCTGCTCCCACAGTTCTTCCTCTGGATAGCTTCTTTCTCTTAAGTCCCTCAGAATTTTCCTGAGTCATTGCATTGCTGCTAGTAGAGAGGTCTATTACGTTTGATTGTATCACCGTGTATCAGTATCTGTGTATAAGGTTCTTCTGGTTCTGCTCCTTTTGCTCTGCATCAATTCCTGCTGACTCTTGTTAAAGTGTTTTCCCCACTCTCCCAATCCTCCCTCAAACACTTTTTTACCCTTGTACCCTGGTGCTGATTTAAAAACTCACTTTTCTCATAGGCACATCTGATCATAGATTCTGAGCTGGAAGGGGTATACCCAAAGGGTAGTGGTGTCATGCCCCGATTTATCCAAGATCTCCTAGGTAGAAGGGTTAGGAGTCAATTCCTGACTATAGAATGATATTATAGCATCTGCAGTGAGAGCCTGCAACGGAGATGGGAGACTTGAGCAGACACTACCCTTGGAGTTCACGGATTTGGTGACCTTTGAATTTGGATCCGGGACTCTTTGGGGTTGGAGAGTGGGAGCTCTGGGAAGAGTGACACTGAAGGGAAGATTTTCTCTATTTTGTCAAATGGGAAGAAGTGAGCAGGCAGGATGAAGTGGCTTCTGATTGCCTCTCAATGCCCCTTGCCCCCCTTTCTCAGAGATCTTACATACTCTTAGGATTCAGAAAAGAGAACAGTCCTTCCCCCACATTAAAAACTGAATCAGCCAACTGGTGAGATTGCAGAGCAGCTTCCCTTCCCAGCAACACTGACTTACTTTGATGGTTAGAGGGAGATTAGATTAAAAAACTCAGCTGGTCAATATACTGGGACTTATTCCTGGTCCTTCCTTTCCAGGGGAAAGGGTATAGAGCTTAGGGGAACAAGACAGCTCTCTCCCCTTCTCAGGGAGATTAAGCACTTATTTCTTCACAAATAATTTGTTACTCAATTACTTATCACAATTGTTATTATCTATGACTCTCTTTTCCTCCTCCACCTTTAAATAGAATTAGGGAGCTGTCAGAATCCTTGTCTGAGAATAATTAATGAGTTGCAATGGATGGAGAACTATAGCTGGGAGACACATTCTGCTTTATCCCATATTCTTCATCCCATCTGATGAATTACATAATCACTGAATTTGAGAGTTGGTAGAGACCTCCATGGACATTGAGTGGAACCCCCATTCAAAAGGAAGAACCAATTCAACAAGCTGTCAGCCTCCCTCCCAAAGCAGCTCATTCCACTTTGAGAAAACTAAGATTAGAAAGTTGGTCCTGATAGCAAACCTAAATTGTCTCTTTTTAACTTCCCCCAGAGCTCCTTGTTCCACCCTCTGGGACCAGTTGCAACAAGGTTTATCTTTCTTCCACATGATAGACCTTCAAATACCTGAAGTCCCCCTGACAATTCTATTCATCAGGCTAAGAACGTGAGAGCAGGGACTGTTTGGTGAACATAGAATTCAGGAATAGAGAACTGGGCATTCTTGAGTGATGTGTCCATCCTACTGGGAATAGCCTTCTCCACTTTGGGATTTTTTTTTGTGTGCATCAGGAACCAAGACAGACAGAATTAGGGCTCCAATTTCTAACCCTCTACCCTTCCACTAAAGACTCACCATCACATTCTCATTCTCTAC
Organism: Monodelphis domestica; assembly: GCF_027887165.1. Taxonomy (NCBI): domain Eukaryota; kingdom Metazoa; phylum Chordata; class Mammalia; order Didelphimorphia; family Didelphidae; genus Monodelphis; species Monodelphis domestica. The sequence goes on from NC_077227.1 coordinate 42,017,175, forward strand.
CCTTCTTTTGTCAATATTTTGTATCAGGTTCAACAAGATTTCTGCTGTCACAAGGTTACTATATTGTGACAATTTCCAAGATGATCCTTTAATACCATTTGCTCCTTTCTAAGGTGGGTGAGTCCCTCATGGAGTTTAGGGAAACATTCTGCAACATACTGACAAAAAAATTCCGTAGGCTGCATCTCTGTGGGGAGGAACTTGATGGAGAGTCAGTTGCAGAAGCCAAGATAGCTAGGGACCTCATTCTCTAGGACAGTGATGGTGAACCTTTTAGAGATGGAGTGCCAGGCCCTGCTCCCACTCACCAGATCGATTGCCTGTGCCCGCCTCCCCCAGAAACCACCTGCCATGCTCCTCCCCCACCCCATTATCCTACACAGGGGAGGGAGGAAGTGTTCCCATTAGGTTGCTGGGCAGAGGGATGGGTGAAGTGAGGAATGCCCTCAGGGAGTGTAGAGAGGGGGAGGGAAGTGGTCCCAGTATTCCACTTCCCTCCATCTCTGCCTCTTGTGAGTTGCCCATCTTAACATCCTGTGTGCTCCCATTGGGCTGCTGGGCCGAGGGGCGGGGAGATGTGAAAAAATGTCATCAGGCTGGTAGAGAAGGGAAGGGGAGCAGCTCCGCCCGAGTCCCACTGCCTTTCTAGTAACAAACTCTGGTGGGGGGGGGCATGCCCACAGAGAGAGCTCTGCGTGCCATCTTTGGCACACATGCCATAGGTTTGCCATCATTGCTCTAGGACATAATATCTCTATTGCTTTCCACTGGCAATCTCTTAATCTTTCTGGACCTACTGTTTATCTATAAAATGAGAGGCTTGAATTAGATGACCTCTAAGGTGCTTTCTAGCTCCAAATCCATGATTTGTTTTTAAAGCCATATTATTCTGAAGCTTTTTTATCTGTTGGGTCATATTGGGTTTTGTATTTTAATGTATTTTATTAGCAAACTTATAGGAACAGCACAGAAGACAGACAATGTTAAAAACATGTCCTTGCAAGTTGGACAACTCTAGAAAAGTATAGTGAATAGATGGAATCTACTGTATGATAAAAATACTATAAACACCATTTAGTTGCCATCAGTAAGAAATTTACTAAAAAAAAAATCCAAATGCTGGCATTGTCCAGAAAAATTTAACAGGTTTACTTATAATTATTATAAAGTTGTTGTTAAAACTTGTTCATGGAAACATTTTTTGGACTGCGTTAATGCTTAATGTTAATATTAATGCTTTTATATTGTAAAGATAATTTTAGGTTGTGACCTAATCTAAATTTGATTTTTGGTCACCAGGGAATATCCCAAATAAAATACCCAAGTCAGTTTAGAAATATATGGTGGTTTAATCAATTATATAGGGAAGAAATCAAGGAGAAGAGAGAGGGAAAAGGTATAGGATTCCCCCCCCCCCTCCCAGCCTGTGCCAGGAAAGCCACGAGGTCCTTGAAGATTAGAGGCTTTCTCTAAGAGGATAGTGTTTGGAAGGTAAAGGAGAGAAAAATCAGCCTAAACTCTGAGAGATCTCAGAGAAGAGTCTCACCAAACTAGGTTACTAGGCTTCCTCCAGTATGGTATCAAGGAAAACTCACTGCTAAACCCAGACAATAGCAGCCACCCACCAAGATGCCAACATGCTCAGCATGCTGCCACTAGACACCTCTCTGTCATCAAAGAGCCCGGAGAGAGGAAGTGATGTGAAATACATAGATAATTTTACATCTCTTTCCTGCATCTCACCTGTACCAATGATATCTTAGGCTTGATTTAGGACAACCCAGGGGTCTGTCAGTGTTTCTGATTTGTCATTTGCTAGCACATGTCTGTCATAGACCATCCTCCTAAATACTTAATCCTTAATCCTTAAGTATGGGTGTAGACATTCCTGATTTTGTTAGACTAAGTAGGGTGGAGTAATCTAAAGTTCACAATCTCCCCTGATGATGATTGGGAGACTAGTCTCCCCAAGTGATCACTAAACATAATCATCCTGCACCTTCAAATTTTCTAACTGCAGGTGCACACATAATTTCACCTTCTAAGAGGAATTTACAATAGTTTGATAGAAGAGGGAAATAGAAGAAAGACAGACAGCAAAACCAATGTTTGCTGGGCGCATTGACAAAAGCCAATTAGGGGGCAGTCCCCTTTAGGCATAGGAGTATACATTCAAATAAATGTTCAATCAAACTTCAGTTCAATCAACCACACCCAAAGTTCGTTCTGGATCTTCTTGATGAAATGTAGGTTTTCTGGCATCTTTCTGCAATAGTTCTCTGGATTTAGGAGTTAGAAAACTTCTTCCTATCTTGAATAAAATTTCAAAATCTTGGATTTTTATTAAAATACAATACCCCCCTGAAGTGGGTATTAAAAACATCCAGTTCAGCTCAGGATGCAATGTTGAGTTATGGGGGTGTATGAGTCAATTATCAAAAGAAGAGAAAAACAAAACAAAACAAAAAACCAAAAATATAAAGAAAAAAATGGAAGAAAGTTAAACTTTTGGTGGAAAGAAAAAAATTCAAAATCAGAATAAAAATACCAAAATCTATGTATATAAAATGTTGAGTAAGCAAGAATAAATTCATATTAGGGTTCAATAAATTTCTATCCCACAAGAATGTAGAACAGAATGCAGTAATATTTTACTTACCCATTTGCAGCCAAGACTACAGGATGTTGCCATACTATAAGAATAAAAAGAAGTAGAATTTTATTTTGATAGGTAAGTGTCATTCCCTGATCTGATTTTTTGTCATTCTCAGGGATAGGGGAGCCAGGATGATAGTCAAACTTTGGTACTTGTCTGAGTATTTCACAAAGAGTGTAGATTCAAGGACTTAACATATGTCAAATGTCAAAACCTCGAGTCACACGCTAGTTTTTCCTGTGTGCTCTTTTTGGTGCTATTCAGGCTAAGTCTGTGCTCCTTGTTTTTATCCCATTTTCTAGAATCAGACACAAACATTAATCACAGTCCCATAACATTTTATCAATAAATGGCAGGTTCCCACAGTTTAAAGCTTTTTGGGTATGCATTGATATTATAGCAAATATGTATATTAAACTTCTATTACTGTAGAAAAATAATATTAATTGTATGTAACTTTAGTACAAGAAATGAGAAAAAAAGGTGAAAATCAAATATTCTAATCAAAATAAAAGAAAAGCAATAATAAAAATAAAGGGGAAAGAAAAAAGTCATGAATTCAATATATTCTCGAAAAACAGCATCCACTTGTCAATGGATTATTATCTCCAATGCATGTGGATAGGGTACAGTCAATCAGTCTCAACAGAAGATGCTCTCTTTACATGTGAGCAATGAATCCAAGAGTCCTTTTCTCCATTTTTTATAGATGTTGGAGTAGTCAACAATATTTGGAATGGCCCTTCCAAGGCTGAGTTGCTCCAGTATGCTAGAAATTCTTAAAAAAAAAAAACCTTGTCTTCTGGGTTCAGGTCATGAAGTGAAAAGTCTAGAGGTCCAGCTTGACTTGCAGCTCTGGATTCATGGAGTTCACAGTTTGTGCTGTAATTCATGTATATAGGAAGCAATAGTAGTATCTTCCCCTAATAGTGATGTATATGCAGGGGAGAAAGGTTTAGCCTGTATAGGTGGATGTCCAAAAAGCATCTCAAATGGTGAGATGTGTAGGTCTCCTCTAGGTCTGCTTCTAAGATAAAATAAGACCAGAGAAAGAATTTCAGACCATTTTAAAATGTGTCTCAGTGCATAATTCGCCAATCATAGTTTTAAGTTCTCTGTTCATTCTTTCAACTTGGCCTGAGCTCTGAGGATGATATGGTATGTGAAATTTGGGAGTTAGCCCCAAGCAAGAATATATCTGATTTAGGACAGAATCAGTAAAATGACTTCCTCTATCTGAATCAATACGTGCTGGCAGGCCATAGTGAGGAATAATTTCTTTTAAAAGCACCTTAGCAACAAAAGCTGCTGTGGCTTAGGTTGCAGGAAATGCTTCCAGACATCTGGTCAGTTGATCTACTACGACTAGACAAAATTTATAATATCCAGCCTTTGGCATTGTTATGAAATCTATCTGTAGGTTATCAAAAGATGTGTAAGCCAGAGGACGCCCATCAAAGGCTTTGCCATGAAAAGCATGTTGGTTATATGCTTGACATATAAAAATTTACACACACAATGGAGATATGATTGGGGTTATAAACTCTAAATGATCACCCTAGTGCAAATATCAATAATATGGAAATAGGTCTTGACCAAAGATACATATAAAACCCAGTGGAATTGTGCATCAGCTATGGGAGGGGGTTGGGGGAAAGGGAGGGAAAGAACATGATTTTTTTAATCCTAGAAAAATGCTCTAAATTAATCAATTAAATAAAATTTAAAAAATTAAAAAATTCACACAGAAATGAAAATGGAAAAACTTGCCAATACCTGATTCTATCCCCCATTTTTCCATTTGCAAACATACCACTGCTCATTGTTTCTTACAGTACAGTAGAATTCTATCACAATCATGTGCCACAATTTGTTTAGTCAGTCCCCAATTGATGGACATTCCCTTAATTTCCAGTTCTTTACTGCCAGAGAGAGCTGCTATAAATAATTTGGAATATGTAGGTTCTTTTCCTTTTTCCCTGAGCTCCTTGGGAAATTGACCCAGCAATGATATTACTAGGTCTAAGGGAATACACAGTTTTCTATAACTCTCTGGGCATAACTTGGTGCGTTATCCTTGTCTGTCCCACATGCCTAGAATTCTCTTCTGCCTCACTACTTCCTGGCTTCCCTTAAGTCCCAGAAAAAAAAATCTCACTTCTCTAAGTAGCCTTTCCTGGTGAATTTAAGATGTAAAATTAGAAACAACAACCCAGTCAAACTCCCTCAACATTCCCTTCCAAAAAAACTTTAAAATGATTCCTCAAATAAAATTTTGGCATGACAGAGCCAACAAAATATAAAAATATTTTTAAAATAGAAATATTTTTCTAGCCTAAGAAAATTTAGATAATCCACAGGAGAGGTTCAGGGTGGATTTCTCTCTAGAGTGTACAATGCAGGGGCTAAGGGCAGTAGCAGCAGCTTTGAGAGTTCCTTGACCAGAGATAGTAAAAGGGTCAGAAAACTGGTCAGAAAGTGATTACATGGAACTATTGCTGGAACTGGGCATGGCTTGTGCTGACTGGAAATTCTATTGCCCATATACAGTTCTGGATTGCAATTACAAGGCAGAGAGGAATGCCAGTGGTTAGCCACAAGGGAATAGGGGCCCATGTCATAGTTCTAGTAGAGCAAGTATTTATAGCTGGAGGGGAGTAGTGGCCTTTCCTGGGTAAACACTAGAGCACAGATCAAAAGAGCAATGACCCACACCTATCCCCAGTTCATACCACCTTAGAAACTCTCCAAAGTGATGAGCCCTTAGAAAAAAGCAGCATGAAAATATCTGAAGTCTGGGATTCCCCAGCTACTAGTGAGCAGAGCCCAACTTTAACATAGTGTTCATAGTCAAGAAATAGGTTGAAAAAACCCAAAACAAAACCAAGCAACCCACACAACCACCAACAAAAATAACTTGACCATAAAAAGCTACTAAGATGGCAGAGAATATTGATATACATGAGATAATAATAGAAAAATATCTGTAATCAAAGCCTCAAATAAAAATGCTAATTGGAACCAAGTCCAATAAGAATTCCTGAAAGAAAGAGATAAGAGTGATAGAGGGGAAATTGGGAAAAGAAATAATATTGAATCAAGAAAATTATGAAAAGAGAATTAATAGCTTGGTGAAAGAGATGCAAAAAATATTGAAGAAAATAACATCTTAAGAAACAGATTTGGTCTAATGGTAAAAGAGCAACAAAAATTCACTAAAGAAAAGAACTCTTCAAAAAAACAGAAAAAGTCAAATGGAAAAGCAGGTGCAAAAATTCACTGAAGAAAAGAGACTTTCAAAACTAAAACTGGGCAACTGGAAGTTAATAATACCATGAGATGTCAAGAAACAATAAAACAAAGTTGAGGATGAAAAAATTTAGAAGAAAATGGGAAATATCTCATCAGAAAAACAAATGACTTAGAAGATATATTGGAGAGAGATAATTTAAGCATTATTGGACTACCAGAAAATAATAATTTAAAAAGCCCAACTAATTATCATATTTCAAGAAATTATAAAGGAAAACTGCTCAGATAGATCCAGGGAGTAGGAGTAGGAGTAGGAGTAGGAGTAGTAGGAGTAGTAGTAGTAGGAGTAGTAGTAGTAGTAGTAGTAGTAGTAGTAGTAGTAGTGTCCATCAAGGAGATGTAATCATAGAAGCATATAGTAAAGGACCTATGGGAGAAGATTATTAGACATAGAAAGAGAGGGCAATATTAGTATCAGACTATCCTCTAGAATCCATGGAGTAAAATACATCAAGAGAAAAAAATCAATCACCTCCTGAAAGAGATTCCCCAAATGAGAACTCCCAGGAATTATGATAGCCAACTCCCAGAGTTTACAAGTCAAGGAGAAAATATTGCAAGAAGCCAGAAAGAAACAATTCAAGTATTATGGAACCACTGTCAGCATCACACAAAATTTAGCAGCTTCTACATTAAAGGAGCAGAAGACTTAGAATGTGATATTCTGGAAGGCAACATAGTTAAGATTACAGCCAAGAATAACATACCCAGCAAAACAGAGTATAATCCTTTGAGAGGGATGAATATTTGGTGAAATAGAAGACTTTCAAGCATTCCTGATGTAAAGATCAGAACTGAATAGAAAATTAAAACACAAGACAGAAGTGAAGCATAAAAGGATAAACATAAAAGAGAAATCATAAGGGACTCAATAAAGTTAAATTGTTTATATCCCCACATGGGAAAATGATATGTGTAACATCTAATAATTTTTTAATTTATCATTTACTAGGCCAATTAGAAGGAGTCTACATAGACAGAGGAGATGAGTATGGATCAATTATGTTGAGATGATCTAAAAAAAATGAAAGATGAATTGGTAGGAAGGGAAAAGGGAAAGGAAGAATGGGGAAAATTTTCCCTTGTAAAAGATGGGGGAAGTAGTGAGCAGTGCTTAAACCTTACTCTTAATAAAATTGTTTCAAAGAGAGAAGAATACATACATACATAATCACACACACAGCTGGGTATAGAAATCTATCTTACTTAATAAGGAAATAGGAGAAGAAGGGGATAGGACAATGATGACGATCCTTTTAAAGAGCATGTGTCATGGTTGGCCACCTCCACCCAGAGGCTGCATGCCTTGCCCCCAGACTGAGAACTGCACTGCCACCCTGCCACCTCCCACCATCCTGCACTGCCTTAGCATTGGGCTACTGGGTAGAGGGGCAGGTCAAGTGAAAAAAATGTCCTTAGGGTTAGGGGTAGAGTTTAAAAAGAATTTAGGGTTAGAAACAAATTTAGATTTAGGGTTAGAAACAAATTTAGGGTTAGGGTTAGAAACAAATTTAGATTTAGGGTTAGAAACAAATTTAGGGTTAGGTTAAGGGAAAATAGTGGTCCGAATGTGTTCTCTGTGCTCCCCTCCTGCTTTTCTGCCTGGGACCTGCCTATCTTATCCCAGAGAGGGGAGAAAGCACTCCCATTGGGCTACTGGGCAGAGAGGTGAGTCAAGTGAAAAAATGTTCTCAGCCCCAGTGGAGAGAGGGAAGGGAGCAGTTCTGCTGATTCCCTCTGCCTTTCTAGTAAGGAACTCTGATGGCAATATGCAGGTGCCCACAGAGAAGTCTCTGCCTTTTTTTGGTACAGGTGCCATAGGTTTGCCATCATGGGCATAGGAGACGATCAGGAAAGGCAATGAAAGGCAATGTTTAGAAGCAAAACAGACTTTTGAAGAGAGATAGGAGACAGAGGCAGAGAGACAAAGACAGAGACAAAAAAAAAAACAGGAGGAGGTGAGGAAGAGAAAAAGAAAGACAGAGACATGAAGAGAGATAGAGACACAGAGAGAGACAGAGAGAGAAGAGACAGACAGAGAGGAAGAAAGACAGAGACAGAGAGAATCACAGAGATAGAGAAGAAGAAAATGGGATAGAGGGAAATACAGAGTTGGTAATCATAACTGAATGAATGGAAATGGGATGAGCTCATCCATAAAAAGGATGCAGATAGTAGAACATGCTAGAAACCAGAATCCAACAATATGTTGTTTACAAGAGGCAGACTTGAAACAGAAAGACACACAGTGTTAAAATAAAGGGCTGGAGCAGAATCTAATATGTTTCAGTGGAAGCAAAAAAGGTAGGGGTAGAAATCATGATCTCAGATAACGCAAAAGCAAAACAGACTTAAATAAAAGATATAACAGAGAAACTACATTTTGCTTAAGGATTCTATAGACAATGAAATAAAATTTTAAAAATTCCAAGAAATTTTTCTGAAGAAGGCTTCTTTTCTCATTTCTATAGAGAAGTGAGTCAAACTGATAAGAATATGTCATTTTCCTCAATTGATAAATGGTCAAAGGATAAGAATAGGTAGTTTTCAGAAGAAGAAATAAAAGTTATCTGTAGTTATTTGAAAAAAATCTCTAAGTGACTTTTAATTGGAGAAATGCAAATTAAAACAATTCTCAGGTACCATGTCACACCTATCAGAAATGACAAATATTGGAGGGAATGAGGGAAAACAGGTCTGCTAATGAACTATTGATAGAATAGTGAACTGGTTCAACCATTCTGGAGAACAAACTGTGCCCAAAGGGCTATAAATATGTTTATATTCTTTGACCCAGAAATACCACTATGCAAAAATATTTATAGCAGCTTTTTTTGTGGTGGCAAAGAATTGGAAGTTGAGGGGATGTTCGTCAATTGGGGAATGGCTATACAAGTTGTGGTCTATGATTGTGGTAGAGTACTAATAATATGCTATAAGGAATGATGAGGGGAATGATTTCAGAAAAACATGACAAGACCTATGAACTGATTCAGAGTGAAGTGGGAAGAACCAGGAGATCATTGTGCACAATAACAGCAATATTGCAATGATGATCCATTGTGAAAGACTTGGCTACTCCAGTAAACACAATGATCCAAGACAATTACAAGAACTCATAATGAAAAATGCTACCTACCTCCAGAGAGAGAACTGATGAACTGAGTACAAATTGAAGTAAATTTTTCTTACTTTTCTTTTGCTTTTTGGGGGGCAATATAGTTAATATGGAAATATATTTTGCATTGTTTCAAATGTATAATTGATATATTGCTTGAGTAGGAGAGGGAGGGAGAGAACTCGGAATTCAAAATTTAAAATGAAAAAATGTTTAAAATAAATAATAATTAAAAAGAAAGAAAACATGGGATCCCTTTCTCAATCCCCCTTAATGCTAGTATCCTCCTTCTGAGATTATCTCCAATTTATCTTATACACACACACACACACACACGTATCTTGTTTATATACAGTTGTTTATATGTTCTTTCCTCTTCTTTGAGGGCAACGATTATCTTTTACCCTTTTTTTTCAATCTCTAGTAGGCAGAGTAGTCAAAGTGCTAGTTTTAGAGTCAGAAAGACCTATTTTCAAATTCTGCCTCTGACACTTATTAGCTTTGTCATTCTTAGTTGGGTATTAAAACTATGTACTTCAGGTGACTTCCTGGGATATCTCTACTAAATTGTAGATGGGTGGCAGTCTGCTTTGGTGGAGGGAGTTCTTATATCAGGCATCCCCTAAGCATGACTTCATATATTTTTGAGGTGATACTAGATGGATATAAGCCATAGAATCTGGAGTCTCCAAAGGATTCAAGAAGTTCACTGAAAGTTCAATAGAAAGGCACATGGTGGGTGTGAATGGGCTGCAATATCTATTAGCCAAGAATTACACAAGAGAGTGGTGGTGTAAAGGGTATCATCAGACAGGTCTATTATGGGAAAAGAAGACAGGTTGGTCTTGTGACAAGAGTGAAGACTAGCCAATAGATTGCCCATTTGAATGTTGGTATTCATTCAATGTCAAGAGAACTGGAGGAAGGTTCCCAGGATGTTGGATGGACCCACTATTGATGGGAAGAAGTGAGTAAGAGTCATCCAGGAATAGAGGACACAGATATACTGTGATCTGTGTCACTGACAAGATTACAGACCTATCACAGTATCCAAATATTCTTTATTCCACTTCTTATGCACACATCATTAGAAATAGGCTGTGACCTACTTAATAAGCCCACCATTCCCCTTCTCCATTACCCTTTGGGCATTTGAAGGTTAGAGATTGAGGAGTGATATTTGCAACCATGCAGTATCACCTAGAGAATTTATTTATTTTTTAAAATGGAGTTTTGTGCTAGATAACAGCTTAGGAACATTCAAAATTCAGTTGCTCAATTTCCCAGTTGCCATCTAATCTGCTCTCTTCTTCCTGTTAACTGCTATGCCTAACTCACTGTCTGTCTAATTACACACACATACAAACACAGAGGTGTCTGGAAAACAGGCATTTGTCATCCTTTTAGTTTTTTTCTGTGTGGTTTATTAGGCCAATCTTTTCTGAATAATCACAGATCTCTTTCAGGAGCCCCTATAGTTTTGGAGGACTCACTGCAATTAACACAACATTTTTTTCAGGGAAGAACATTTAAACTAACTCATGCTCTCTATGAATCTCTCTAATTCCACACAGGTTCTTCCTACATAATAAACACCTTTACTGAACATGCATCCCTATTTTGGACCTCTTTTCACATTAAAAATCATAGGATCATTGAGCTGTTTATTATTTCTGTGGTCACTGTTACTGAGGATTCTTTTATAAGAGATTAGAACTTTGAAAGTCATATTTTGTGATATAAACTAAAGCATTTTGTCATTAACAGACAACAAATAACCATGGAGTCTTGGGTTTTCAGCATCTTTCAATCAATATTGTGACTTAAAAGATGTGGTATGCTGCGTATTAGAAATGATACTGGTGAGTTACAAAAGAGTTAGTTCAGTTCCACTGTGGGGTTAGCTTCCAAATGCCTCTTCCTGGGAACATTCCAAATGGAATGTTACTTTTTTTGATTGACAGATGATGTCCTTTTGCTTTGTGTTGCATGCTTGGCTTGCCCGGTAGATTCTCTTTTTTACAGCTATAGGCGATGGTTTGCAAAAACCTCCTGTTTCTTTATTTTAATTAATGCATAAAATAAAATCTTTCTCTAATAGGCACTCAATAATGTATGTTGAACTTAATAAGTGCTCATTCCTTTAACAATGTATTCTAGAATTTTGCCAGTAATAAAAGTCAAGCTCATTGGCCAAAAGTTTGTAGACCCTACTTTTTCCCTCTTTTTTAAAATCTGAAAATTTGTACATCTTTAGTTTTTGAAACCTTTTCTATTTACTAAGATTTTTTCAAAGCCAGTATATTTACCACTTCCCCCACCTCCCTACCCCCAGTAGCCTATGTTATAGTTCATCTGGAACTGTTGACTTGAATACAATGAACTTGAATTCAGTATATAGCCTGATGCTGTCTTATCAAGTCCTAACTTATTTTGAGTTTTCATTTCTTGTTAATCACATTAGTTTTATCCATTCAAATTAAAATATTATTGCTCTTAAAAGAGAAAATGATAAGCAAGATAAAAATTGAGTAGTCCATCCTTCTTACCATCATCAATTATCATCATCTGGGCCAATAAACCATCTTTTCCCCTTCTTTGATCCTCCAAGTTGATCATATTGGGCATTGGACAGTGTTGTAGTTATATATTCTATGGCATTCATCTCTAGTTTTATCTCTTTCTGGATTTTAATGTTCTTATACACAGAAGCTATAAGATAGAAATTCAGTAGAAAACCAGTATAAACAGAGTAGTTTTGTTACTACTATGTTAAATTTAATTGACTTTTTAAAAACTAGCTGTAGGTTACATAAATTTGCAATTTTATATATAATTTCCTTTTTTGTTCTTCCTTGTAAAATTTAAAATTATATCTTAATAATAAAAATATTATTTTTTTGAGGTTTATTAAATTATCATTAGAAATCAAGGAATAAAGAGGATACAAAATAAAAACCACATGCTCGTGGCTGGTTAGTCATTTTCAAAATTCCCACCTTACCACCATCACCACTGATTGCTGCATCATGTCCAAATAGAGGCTTGAGAGGAGTTACAGCCAGTTAAATACCAATAACTCGATCTCTCCAATGTGGAGATGCAGAAGAGATTATAGGGAATTTGGGGAAATACTAAGGACTTCTGGGGAATGAAGCCAAAAGGTTCAAAATCTCCATTTATACATCCTTATATGTTAAAATGTTGATGTTAGTTAAATTAATAATAAAAAGTTATTTATTTATGATACTATTCTTACAGTACCCCCAAACACATTTGCATTTATCCTCCATTACTTGCCTTTGCTTTCTGTTTGTATCCTTTTTTTTCCAACCCATTATTTTCCCAGAAGAAGATCTCTTGGTATCCTTTTTTTTATTTTTTTAGGAAATTTTTAATTAATTAATTAAAAATTTTCTCATGATTACATGATTCATGTTCTTTCCCTTTCCTCCCCCCCCCCCCTTATTCCATAGCCAATGAGCAATTCCACTGGGTTTTACATGTGTCACTGATCAAGAACTATTTCCATATTACTGATATTTGCACTAGGATGATCATTTAGAGTCAACATCCCCAATTATATGCCCATAGACCCATGTGATCAAACAGTTGTTTTTCTTCTGTATTTCTATTCCCACAATTCTTCCTCTGAATGTGGATGGTGTTCTTTCTCATAATCTTGGTATCCTTCTAACCTTTCATATCTACCCCTTCATGGCTCCAAAACTTTTCCCAAGATGGGGATATGTATTCCAGGTATAATAGCTATAAACATGTCTCAGGGACATCCACAAGGCAGACTGTGACTACTTCCATTAGTATAGTCTTTGTGCTATCTGAATTTGGAGAATCTGAAGGAGAAATTGAAAAGGAAGAAGTACTCACTGCCTCCTCTGGCCCCCACCCTTGGAATATGGTTATTACCAGAAGGATCCACATACTCCTTTTCTCCTTCCATCAAAATGTCCCTACCCTCCAGTCACCATTCTCAACTGCATCCTCGTAGAGAACTCTCCATGGATGAATGGAGAGAGGGAGGAACAATGGAAAAGAAAAGATGACTGGTCAATCCAGCTTCCTCCCACAAAGCAATGGTGATGACTAACTTTAGCTTAAAGGCAGGAAAACCTCAATATACCCTGGACCTAATTTTACTTGATTAATAAATCAATATCAATCAAATGATTGATTTTCCGTTTGGAGATTCCAAAGAGGAGTCCAATGAGCACGTAGTCACAGGGTTTAACCCCTTGTTCTGTTATATGTGTAAAGATCATGTCCACTTTCTGTTTTCCCCATTGCAAACAATACAAAGAAATGAGGATCTTCTCAGGGGCTACAAACCAGCATTGTATGATATGCCAGCTAGTTACATGTTTCAGGTTCATTCTGTGCCCCTCTGACCATGAGATATTTAATTTAATTCAATTTATTTATGTTTTTAAAAAACCCTTACCTTCCATGTTGGAATCAATACTTTGTATTGGTTCCAAGGCAGAAGAGTAGTAAGGGCTAGGTAATGGGGGTTAAGTGACTTGCCCAGGGTCACACAGCTTGGAAGTAAGTATCTGAGGGCAGATTTGAACCCAGGACCTCCTGTATTTAGGCCTGGCTCTCAATCCACTGAGCTACCCATGAGATATTTTAAAAGAGAGGTCATTCAGCTCTATGGATTTCTCCTGCAAATTGTTTCAGACAGGAATCCACAGTTCACCATCAGATTCTAGAGAGTATTTCAGAGGGAAAAAACTTAGTTCAGTCAGTTTTCACCACTGCCTACCACTCAAAGACCAATGGAGATTTTCAGTGGGCAAATGAAAGACTATTTACATTTCTATACTGCACACTCTTAGGCCTAGGACCCAGGTCTTTTGGTGGTGGAGTTTGGAAAAAACAATGCAATCCATTGAACTGAGGATATCCTAGTCAGGGATATTCACTAAGATAATGGAGAATTAGCTAGTTGACTCAGTGGAAAGAGCCCTGGGTCGGGAGTCAGGAAGCACTGAGTTTCAAAACTGGCCCCAGCTGTTTGACCCTGGGTAAGTCACCTAACCTCTGTCTGCCTCAGTTTCCTCAATTGTAAAATGGGGATAATAATAATAGCACCCACTTCACAAGGTGGTTATATGGATAAATTATTATGAAGTGTTTAGCACAATGCATAGCATATAGTAGATACTTCATAAATGCTTGTTTCTTTCCTTCTGGACCAGTTTTCCGACAGTAGGAAGGAAAGGGATAGAGAAGAGGAATATCAACACTACTGAGAATTTCCCATGAATTACAGTGAGCTATTTCAAGGGACAGCACCGAGTCTCTCCCAGTATGTTATTGGGTTTTTAGGGACAGCGTTCAGTGGGAGATTTAAGAAGGAGGATGAGTGAACTTCCCTGATCAATAGCTGGAGGCTGGCCACTGCTGGAGAAATTTGGTTTTGTTTATTTTCATAAAGTGACTCAGAGCCACATGAGCCCCTGGGGGTAGAGGTAGGGGTAGAGCGGGGTTGTGAGGTAAGCCATAGCCACTCTGTCCTTAGCCCTGGCAGGTTTCCTGATGTAGTCATCAACCTCTGAAAAGGCAGAGAGAGGAGAATCAAGCGTGGGTTTCTTTCCACTCCCCCAAGTAACCGCAGGTGATGCCACTAGCTTTAGCCTCTTCTCATTGGCTGATGAAGGGACATCGAGGGTCAGGCTTCTGGAATTAGGTAAGCTCTGTGATGATAAAGATATCTTGAGATAACTTGGCTTATAATTCTAATACAGCACCTGATAGGAGAAGAGACACCACCTTGGGTCAGAAAAATTGAGCTAGAACATCACTGAACTCCGTGCCCACCATTCCGACAAATTCCCAGTCAAGTAATAGGTGTTGGGAGCGCCATAGTGCTTGGCATTTTTCTAGTAGATAGTCCATGCATTAGGGGTGTGTGTGTGTGTGTGTGTGTGTGTGTGTGTGTGTGTGGACTGCATTTAGGAAAAAAAAATCAGGATTTTCTGAGAAGTGGAATTTGCCAAAGGATCATGGGAATTTGTTTCAGCAAAGCAAATTGTCTGTACCATCTCTGGAAGTACTACCTCTGGAACACTAACAGGAAATGGGTTGATCCAGTCTTTGTGGGTGACATCCTTGAAAATGCTGTCTTTGCCTTAAGGCATCCACATAACGGGAGTCCGGAGCTCTGCCAATGGACTGGTTAAGTTGGGTACTCTTTGGGCTTCCATCAAATGACTGAAGCTGGGCTTCTCATAGCTTGAGTCTCTACACTAGCATATAAGAGGCTCTTCATACATCTCCTTCCTGACCCGCTTCCTCATGGTGGGAAGGAAAAGGGCATAGGTGAGCAATCTCAAAGTTGAGTGCGGAGGAGCCTAACAGAAAGAAAGGGGCGCCTCCAAAATGGACAAGTATAGGTTTTCTTGGTGGGTCCAAAGTGCCCTCAAGAAGGACCAAGAGAACTGATTCTAGTCAAGTAAATATTAATCAACTCGATGGAAATGAAGGACCAGAGTTTTAATTCAGCTTTAACACTTGTTTGGAACCCAGCAAGGCCAGTAGGAAGTGATAGATCAAAGTATCATAGAATGTGAGGACTAGAAGAACCCTTAGAGGTCATCCAGTCCAACCCTCTTACTTTTTGGTTAAGAAAATGGAAATAGGGAGGAGTTAAGTGATTTATCCAAGGTCACATGGGCAGCAGAGCTGGGGTATAAACCCAAGTCCTTTGATTCCAAACCCAGTGGTCAGAACCATAGAATCTGAGAGCTAGAAGAGAACTTGAGGCCATCTGGTCCCAGACTCAGAAACAAATCCCTTCTGTCTCCATCTGTCTCTCTGTCTTTCATTGAGTCAGAAAAACATGTATTTAAATTCCACATAAGATACTTATTAGTTATATGACCCTGGGCAAGCCTTTTAGGCTCTCTGGGCCTCAGTTTACCTATCTATGAAATGGTGGTGGGGAGGTGTCC